>NC_052360.1:68931549-69006599 GCF_009727055.1 Benincasa hispida | reverse complement strand
CTTAGCTAAAAGCACTATGTTGAGGTATCCTCCATAAATGTGTTAGTTAAGGGGTGTGTTGCGGGGGTGCATGCGTTGTTGCCCATCCTCAGCAAAAATGTATTTGCATTATTAGAAGCGCGTTAATTTTTAGTGTGCACCCATCTGAATCAAATCCAAAAAGATAACAACGAAATTCTTTGATTCTTTGTATAGGCAACAAATTTTGTATTGCGTTAATTTTTAATTATTTGTATACTGTGTTAATATTCAATACAAATGAGTACATATTCGCTCCTTTTTGCCTGTGCCATTTTCTTTATCATCCTTTGTCAATATTTGCGATGTTCCGATCTTTTACTTTTGCATTATTCATTGCGCTGCCATGATGTAATATATGTTTATACTTAGAAACATTTCCCATACTTTGTAAATTCTAACCAACACTTAGTTAATTCTTAGTTTAGCAGTACTTTACCTTTTATCTTTCAAAGTTATGCTCAAAACTTCTTTTTGAAATTTTTATTCTAAGTGTTTGTCTAGTCTATCCAAACAATGCAATGAGGACCTTGCTTATCTTTAAATTTTGGGGTGAGGAAGGTCTGAGTAGATAAGATCAAGAATATGCGATCTTCAAGAAAATGCGTTGATTTTCATTAAAAAAAAATTACATTGCCAAACTCCAATGTCAGCGCAAGGGAAAGCTTAAAAAATGTCCCAACCTGATAAGAGTTTAATTGTGAAAGGAGCCTGCTCATAGTTGGATGTTCGTATGAAACCCATAGAAGCAAGCCAAAACGAAGGTGGGTTTCCAAGAACAACGCAAGGTGAAAGAAAAATAAAAGAGTGTAAGACACAACTCCTCTGAATACCATGAGTTAAAGTTGAAATTGGCACACAATCGTAGTTGGATGTTTGCATGACACCCGTGGGAGAAAGCCAAAACGAAGACTGTAACCATGACCAACAGTCTCTAATAAATAATGCAAAGTTTGACCACCACTGCATGTAGATATATCAAGTTATTTTGACAAGGAAGAGATAAACATTCTATTTTTAAAAACTAGAAAAGCATCTTTGAGTAGAATTTTGTCATATAGAAGATTAAAGTAGGGCTTTGTTAAGAATTAGCAAGGATAGAAGGAAATTGCGTTGTTAAGAAATGTGCCTAAGTGTAACATTCGGAGCAACCAATCGATGCAAAAATATAGGAGAGGAGTTTAGCTTTATTGCCTTAGTAGAAGATATGCTTGAGGACAAGCATATATCTAAATTTGGGGGTGTGATAACTTGTAGAAATACAAGTTATTTATGCTGCCTTATCTAGATATTGCGGCCAAAAGAGAAGGAATATGCGTTTATTGTATTAAAATGAGCTCAGAAATACAATAATTATAAATTATCGTAATTACCACTAATATCATCAAGATGGTAGAAGAGGATATTTTTACTCTGTTTTGCAGGAAACCAAGTCATCGCTTGCGATCAAGGCTCAACGAGAAACTGAACAACGCAACTTTGTTATATTGTGCACATCAATCAACAATGAAAAGATGATTAACACAATGACGGTGCAATGCGAAAGTCAATCCAGAGCTGAGTTTCAACCGCATGCGGTAATAAAAAAAACACCGCATGCAAGCAACCGATCGAAAGATGCAGCTGAGCAACGCAAACGCGGAGGATTGTAACACGTGTATAATTAACCGTTGTGCAGATTTGTTGGTCTGATTGCATAATACAAGGAATATTTATTCCTCCGTCTTCGAAATTTCCATAACAAGAAATGGGGTCCACAAGCCAAGAGTCAAAGCTTTCCACCTATAAATAACCCCATAGAATTCAAAGAAGATATACTTGATACAGGTATAATTGATACGAGGGCTAATTGCTGTTGGATTATTGAGAGAAAGGCTGAGCTGAGTACTGATTGGAAGAAATCCGGGAAGAGAAGAGACAAGGCCGAGAGGTGAGTCTCAATGCGAATCTGCCCAGATCACACCACCCCACACACATGCTTAGATCCCTGCTACCGATTGAGAAAGCCTGAGAGGGAAGCTCATCCATCCATTCACCTCATCCACACCGACAAGCAAATCTCCATCCAGATCGGCGCTAAGACGTTGGCGCTTATTTATATTTGTTTCTAACTTTATTTCATCAAGTGTATTTCATCTTCTAAATCTTTTCATTCACAAATCATGTATCAGATGCTAAATAGTTTTATTGAATGTCTCGATCACTTTCACTACCACTTTTCTGTCTATTTCCGTTCCTCCATTAATCGTTTTCTCCATGAGTTTTCTTAATACCTTGGTAATTAATATGGATTAAAAAATTAACTTAATCTATGCTAACGAGATAAATGCGTTTAGCTAAGGCATGCTAGACGACATCTTCACCTGTGAGAGCATAAGTGAAGATGTCATTCTGATCTGTCGAGAGAAGGTTAGAAGAATGCGTTAACTAAAGCAAGTAGTACTTCCTGAGATGGAAGAAACCTTGCATTCATTACGTTCATCCCTGTTTCACCACAGAGATGTGGAAACGTGGCCGATCACTGAGAGGTGTAAGTTAAGGGAAAAGCGAACCAATACTTATATCTTTAACGCAATTAAGGAACTTGCACTGCTTATATTAGTTATCTTTTCTGTTTCTGCTTCGTACATAAGACTTGTCACCACATTACACGATCTTTGCATAATCTTCACAGCCAGCCTTGACCTCAGTATCTTGTATCATGAAACTTATATCTTGTATCATCTTAGCTTAGATTTACTTTATCGCAATTTACTTTAACGCAATTTATGTTATTATCGCATTTTTACCGCTTTACTTTACATTATCGCATGTTTAATTTCTTGTACACAAGAACTTTATTAATTTGAAAAAACCCTTGGTCGCATGTATCACAAGCATAATGAAATAACCTAAAACAGTCACTGTGTTCGACCTCGGATCACACCGAGAAACTTGCGGTGAAATTATACTTGGTTTCAACGCAAGGAAACTTGTGACAACGCACAGCATACTACAAGAACATTTGTTAATAATGCATATCTAGAAGTAGTATCACATATCATCGCATAAAATCTATGTCACAACAAGTTTATGGCATGGGCTTGCATTGCATTACAATTACTGTATTACAGTGAGTCTCAGGGCGAATCATTCCAAATCCCCGCTGTGAAGCTCTATACCTAGATCAACTCTACCGGTTGAGCAAGCCTAAGAGGAAAGCTCATCCATCCATTCACTTTATCTACGCCGGCAAGCAATCTCTCCATCCAGATCGGTGTCAAGATATTGGCACTCTTCTGTATTTGTTTCTAACTCTTATTCATCCATTGTATTTCATCTTCTTAGTCAAAATCATTCACAAACATGTATCAGACACTTGATTTTATAATTAATTGTCATGATCTTTCTCATTTCCACATTTCTCTATTTCTTTTCATCCATTAATCACTTTCTCCACGATGTTTTCCTAATCCCTTGGTGATTAATATGAATTAAACAAGTAACTTAACCTGCGCTAAAGAAATAAAGATGTTAAGTTAAAGCATGCTAGACGGCATTTTCACCTGTGAGAGCAGAAATGAAGATGCCATTCTAATCTATCGAGAGAAGGTTAGAAGAATGCATTAACTAAAGCAAGAAGTACTTCCAGAGATGGAAGAAACCTTGCATTCATTACATTCGTCATTGTTTCACCACAAAGATGTGGGAAACGCGGCCGATCATCGAGAGGTGTACGCCAAGGGAAAACGGAACCGTACTTATATCTTTAACGCAATTAAGAAACTTGCGATGTTTATATTCGTTATCCTTTCTTTTTCTACTTCGCACATAAGCCTTGCCACCGCATAACACGATCTTTGTATATTCTTCATAGTCAGTCTCAACCTCGGTATCTTGTATCATGTTAACATGTATCTTGTATCATCGTAGCTTAGGTTTATTTTATCACACTTTACTTTCATCGCACGCATTTTTATCTCTTATCTTTACTTTACTGCACAATTTACTTTACTGCATGTACAAACCACACTTGTATTAAATTGAAAAACCCATGGTCGCATATATCACAAATGTAATGCAACTAACCTAAAACAATCCCTGTGTTCGACCTCAGATCACACCGAGAAACTTGCGGTGAAATTATACTTGGTTTCAACGCAAGGAAACTTGTTACAACGCACAGCATACTACAAGAACATTCATTAATAATGCATATCTAGAATTAGTATTGCATATCATCGCAATCATCCATGCGTTTTATGACATAAGATTCATTCATATTCATACATTCGTTACAAGTTTATGATGAGCTTGTATGATGATAAAGAGACTTAAAATCTGCATGTCATCAAGTTTATGGCGTCGTTGCCGAGGAATTGGTAACGGGGACATGGACTTGTAACTTAGATTAAAATTTATGTCATCAAGTTTATGGCACCGTTGCTGGGGAACTGGTAACGGGGACATAGGCTTGTACCTTGTATCTTGCATTCCATTCTTACATCTCATCTTATGCGTGTCAAAGGGGAAGTTGCAGTGATGATGTTGAAGGTGGGGATGAGGCTACTGGATATGCGGTTGGAGAATCAAGAGGAGGGAGAAGATTGGTCAAGTGCTCTGGAAGGGAAGAAGAAGAAGGTTGTACGAGAGGGCTTGGTGGGCAAATTATTAAGGGTAAAAGGTCCAAGGGTTCTAGCTCTTGCATTGTTTCTTCTTGGATTTTCTCCTTTCCCTTATCATCTCTGCACTGTCTTTTCAGCTCGGGCTCTAGCGGCGCATTCAAATCAATGTTGGGCCTTTTCGAAGGGAGCTCTGGGCAGTGTGGGGAGTCTGTGAGGAGCAACCTCAAAATCTTGACGTTTATTAGGCCATGAACTTCTGCCATTGGCTCTTCATCAATGCCCACACCTAGTGATAGGCATAAATTGAAACCGTCCATGGGAAGATGTACTGCCCTCTTATGTGCCCCACAAAACCTCGAATTTGTCTTGCGATCAACCGGCCTACATCGATTTGAATGCCGCGCGAAATGCAATATGCGGCCGTAACTCGATCCCTTGAAATTGTCTTGTCATGGGAAGTTGGGATTAACCACCGTTTAACCAAATAAACCCAAAGTCGTGCCTTAGGAAGCAGAGTCTTGGACGCCAAGGTCTTGATGCCTTTTAAAGAAATCAACCACTTAGTGCCCGGTTGCGTTAATACTCGCAGCACATCTTCCATCTGCTCTTCAGTGAGATCATCAATGAAGAGACGATTAACGCAATGATAGCGCAATGTGACAATCGATCCCGAGCTGAATTTCAATCGCATGCGGTAATAAAAACAACACCGTATGCAAGCAACCGATCGAAAGATGCAGATAAGCAACACAAATGAGGAGAATTGTGCCACATGTACAACTCAGCGTTGTGCAGATTTGACGGTCTGATTGCATAACAGAAGGAATATTTATTCCTTCGTCTTCGGAATTTCCATAACAAGATGTGGGGTCCACAAGCCAAGAGTCAAAGCTTTTCATCTATAAATACCCTCATATAATTCAGAGAAGATATACTTGATATGAGGGCTAATTGATGTTAGATCATTGACAGAGAGAGGCTGAGTTGAGTACTGATCAGAAGAAATTCGGGAAGAGAAGAGACAAGGCCGAGAGGTGAGTCTCAGTGCGATTCTACCAAATCCCCACTGTGAAGCTCTGTGCATAGATCCCTGCTACTGGTTGAGCAAGACTAATAGGGAAGCTCATCCTTCCGCACGATCCATCCACGTCGGCAAGCAAATCTCCATACAAATCGGTGCTAAGACGTTGGCGTTTATTTGTATTTGTTTCTAACTCTATTTCATCAATTGTATTTCAATCTCTTAATCTCCTCATTCACAAATCATGTATCAGTCGTTAAATAGTGTTATTGAATGTCTCGATCACATTCATTTCCCTTTTCTGTCTATTTTCACTCCTCCATTAATCGATTTCTCCATAAAGTTTTCTTAATACCTTGGTAATTAATATGGATTAAACGAGTAACTTAATTTGTGCTAAAGAGATAAATGTGTTTAGCTAAGGCATGCTAGACAACATCTTCACCTGTGAGAGCAGAAGTGAAGATGTCATTCTGATCTGTCGAGAGAAGGTTAGAATAAAGCATTAACTAAAGCAAGTAGTACTTCCAGAGATGGAAGCAACCTTGCGTTCATTATGTTCGTCCTTATTTCACCACAGAGATGTGAGAACGCAGCCAATCACCGAGAGGTGTATGCCAAGGGAGAAGCGGAATTGTACTTATATCTTGAACGCAATTAAGGAACTTGTGATGTTTGTATTAATTATCTTTTCTGTTTCTGCTTCACACATAAGACTTGTCACCGCATTACACGATCTTTGTATAATCTTCACAGCCAGCCTTGACCTCAGTATCTTGTATTATGAAACCTGTATCTTATATCATTTTAGCTTAGATTTACGTTATCGCAATTTACTTTAACGCAATTTATGTTATTATCGCATTTTTTTACTGCTTTACTTTACTTTATCGCATGTCTAATTACTTGTACACAAATTCTTTTATAAATTGAAAAATCTCTAGTTGCATATATCACAAACATAACGCAATAACCTCAAACAGTCCCTGTGTTCGACTTCGGATCACAACGAGAAACTTGCAGTGAAATTATACTTGGTTTCAATGCAAGGAAACTTGTGACAACGCACAACAAAAACATTCATTAATAACGCATATCTAGAAGTAGTATCACATATCATCGCATAAAATCTATGTCGTAAAGCTTATGGAATGGACATGCATCATGCTAAAAATACGCATTACAAGTTTATGGCGCCATTGCCGGGGAGTGGTTAACGGTTTTTTGTTTGAGTGTGTTTGTGGTGTTTTGCAGAACAAATCTCGTTGTACTGGTTGCTCACGCAGAGAGCAGCTTGACGATTTATGAGTACTGGTGCTAAACCAGAATTCAAAGCTAACCCTGAGATCGAGCGTACCTTTCGAGCACAAGCACGTCAGAATCAGATAAGGCAAAGAAAGCAGCGAGTATGGCAGATAATAATGACAATGCGGTCTCGTAGTAAATCAAGAGGCTGTTAGGCCAGTGCAAGATCCCGTTTTCCTAGCTGCTGAACGCAACATCTCCATGAGGAATTATGCGGCACCCAACCCGTATGATTTTTCACCTGGGATTTTGAGGCCTATTGTCGAGGAGAACACAAGGTTCGAAATAAAGTTGGTCATGCTACAGATGATCCAAAATGCAGGGCAATTTCGGGGTGTGGAAGGTGAAGACCAGCATGCCTACTTGACCAGCTTTGTCAAAATGTGTTGCAACTTCTCACTACTTGGCGTTACCCCAGAGAGTATTAGACTATATTTGTTCCCTCACACCTTGAAGGACGAAGCCAAAAGGTGGTCTCACTCACTGGAGCCAAACGAGATCACATCATGGGATCAACTGGTGGAGCAATTCATGAAGAAGTTCTTCCCACCGGCCGTCAATGCAAGGCGACAAAAGGACGTGCTGAACTTCGAGTAAATGGAGAATGAGACCCTAAGCACCGCCTGGGTGCGATTTAGAAGATTGGTAAAAAACTGCCTGCATATCGGGATACCCGATTGCGTGTTGATGGAGACCTTTTATAACGGCCTGAATAGATCAATGTAGACTGTTGCTGACGCCTCCACGGCAGGAGGTTCTATGGACAAAACGTTTACTGAGGCTAAAGTCATCCTTCATCGCATATCGCGGAACATGGATGACTGGATTGATGATTGCTATGGAGGCTGAGGCGTCGAACGAAGAAAGAATGAAACTGCCATTGTCCCTGCGGAGACAATGACCACGTTGCACTCAGATGGCCACGGTGACCTCCATCCTTCAATCGATGGCAATCAATCAAGGAGCCATCCCCCAGTAATCAGTGCAACCCACTGCATCGGCTCATATGGCTGCAATAAGTTGCATTAATTGTGGAGGGGCTCATGTAGAAAAAATGTGCCCATCGAATCTCCAGCAAGTATGTGCCATCCAATACAACCCCTTCAGCAACACCTACAATCCTGGCTGGAGAAGCCATCCTAACTTTGGTTGGGGAGGTAATCCTAACCAAGGGGGGCCAATCAACCATCAGAGTGGCAGTCAAGGAAATCCTCCTTTTCACCATAACTCGAACCAGCGGCAACCAAGGCAATCGCATAACCAGCAACCCCTCGTCTTCAAACACCTCTGGAAGCTCATTGGAGGCCCTGCTTAAACAATATATGGACAAAAATAATGCAGTAATGCAAGCGCAGGCATCTTCAATTCGAAAGTTGGAGATCCAAGTGGGCCAGCTGGCATCTGAGTTGAGAAATAGAGCACCAAGAATGTTGCCCAGCAACTCTGAAGCGCCGGGATCTAATGGAAAAGAGCAATGTCCCTAGGACATTGGGCAGGCAAGCTGGACAACCTACAGGGATGTGGATTGCACTCACTCAAAAAAATGCATCTTTCGGTCCATAACTCACATCTATGTTTAATGCTTTTTTTAAACTTCTGTCTTATTATTCCTAAATTTTGTCTTTACTTCTTCATTTAATTTGTTTCTTGAATTTATGAATTTAATTCTTCATTTATTTCCTCTGCATTTATTTTTGTACTGTCTTTAATTCTTTTAACTTTTCTGTAACTAATGTGTTAGTCCTTAATTGGTGAATGGTTGAGAAATAAAGGGAAATTTATTGCCGCAAGTTATAGCAACTTGCGTTGATGAAAAATAAATAAAATAAAATAAAATAAATAAAATGTAACGATCAATATCTAGTATGCAAGACGGTAATGGACGCATCTTAAACCAAGCAAGATACACTTTGCGTTCATCCAACTCAAATGCGTTGAAACCGAGGGGTATGTTGCGCGGGTGTGTATCCTTTGCCTGTCTTTAGCAAAATGCACTATGTTGAGGTAGTGTTGCGCTAGTATCAATGTCGTGCGCTCGATCCTCCAGAAATGTGTTTAGTTAAGGGTGTGTTATGGGGATGCATGTGTTGTTGCCCGTCCTCTGCGAAGATGTAGTTGCGTCGGTGAACACATTGCGTTAATCTTTACATTGCGTCCATTTGAATAAAACATTAAAGAAAATTCTTTTTGTCATTTGAGGAGTCCAATCGTTTCGTATCCCAAAGCAATGGTGATTCTGCAGATGAAACAATGTTTTTATGAAATTTCATAAATGACGAAAGTTCGAGCGATTGGGCCTTTTGAGTGTCTCAAGACATGTCACCACGAAAATCGCATTGGTTCCACTACAGCCCATCCTATAAATAGGAACCCTTCCTCTTGTGTGAACTTTTTACCTCATTTTGCAAACTGAAAACCCTAGCGCCCAACATACGATGCTTTCTTCCGAAAACCCTAGCGATTTTTCTAGTCCTCCTAAGCTTATCAACAATGGCCAGCCAAGTTTCCCAACACTCTACTTCACTATCAATCCCTTCCTCTGACCAAATCACCATACGAGAGGCAGCATTCCTCGCTGCCAGTCACAGACTTGCTGCCCAACCCCACACCGTCCCGGGAATCGCCGGTAGAACCCGAAGAAACCCCTCGGCTGTCAGACCTCCTAAGTTCAAGAGGGGGCAAAGCACTGAGAGCACATCAGTTCAAACTCCTGCCTTCTCAACTGAGAGTGAGAAGAAGAGACGTGATGATACAGAGGTGTTTGGTAACATTCTAAGCAATCTGGAGCAAGGAGGAGGATTACCCGAGGTAGAGGTTGTAAACCAATCACTGTCCACGGAGGAGGTGGCGGTGGTGGTAAATGAGGAGGTGGTGGTGCAAGAGGCAGTGGTGAACGAAGAAGAGATAGAAGGAGGCATTCTGGCCTTAGAGACTCCTGAGGTAACTGCCAACGTAGAAACCTATGACGGAACCTCAAAAGTTGTAGTGGAGGAGATTGTAGTGGCTGAAGTTGCGATGGATAAGGTTACAGTGGAAGTGCAACCAGAAGTAGTTGAAGAGAAAAGGAAGAAGAAGAAAAGAAAAGGGAGAAAGGCTGGAGAGTCAGAGTCTTCTCATCATAATAAGGAGAAAAAGAATAAAGAAAAGAAGGATGATGAGGAAGACGAGGAAGAGAAGAAGGAAAGAAAGAAGAAAGAAGAATGCACCGGCGTGAAGAAATGCGCCTAAGAAAAGAGGAAGAAAAGAAGTGGAGGGCTGCGAGCCTGGAAAATGATAGAGAGTCCAGCTCTGTAAGGGAGGACAGGGGGGAAACAGCGCAATTGATGGATCCGGCACAACCTGAAACAACGCAAATGGTTGTGACGGAGGAAGGCGAAGAAAAAGAAGATAACCCCCTGATGCGGCATCGCAGGGAGAATGCGCCGCAAAGGTCTCCTATTGACCCTCAAAGATTAATCATCACATTAGAAGAACAGAAAAGAAAGAGAAAAGAAGAGGAGGAGAAACAGGAGAAAATGGAGCATGCAAAGCTCATCATGGCAGAAGGAAATCGCAGAAGAGGACTACAAGATGAGGAAATGCTCAGTAATAATGAGCTCGCAAGGCTCGACAAGATAAGGAGGCGTGAGGAGGAACAACATCTGTTGCTGGCCTCTGAGCAGTTTGTAGAAGAATTCGAGAGAGAAGACAGAGAAGAAGAAGAGGAAGAGAAAAAGAAGAAGGAAGAAGAGGAGAGGAGATTGGAAGAAGAGAATGAGAAGAAGCGCGAAGCTAATAGAAGGTGCTTACAGAAGAAGAAGGGTCAAGAACTCGCAGAACGCGAGAAGAAGGAACAACGCAGAGAGCAGGAGAAGAGACAACGGCAAGCAGCCTGCCTTGTGTTGGTAAAAGAAAAGGGCAAAGCAATCGCAGAAAGTAGCAAGCCCGCGTTGGCAAGGAAGCGTCCATCAAAGAGAAAAGAGAATGATGACATGCTGATAGAGATGGGCTTCTATCCTGCACCAACGCCACTACCTGACCTCATCACAAGTGTGATTGTGGAACATGGCTGGGACACATTTTGCCAATGCCCAGCCATTATTGTACCGCATGTAATGAGAGACTTCTATAAAGGGCGTCTACACGGAACTAGGGATTCCGTGACCTTCAAAGGAGAAATAGTGTCCTTCAGCGCAAGGGACATCATTGAGATATACCAAATGAAGGATAACCTAGATGCACTAGGGAACAAAATTATTGATGATCCCACTGAGCAGCAGATGGAGGACGTGCTGCAAGTATTAATGTAACCGGGCACGAAGTGGTCAGTTTCACTCAAGGGCATCCGCACCTTGGCATCCAAGTCTTTGCTTCGGGAGGGAAGGCTTTGGGTCTACTTGGTCAAGAAGCGGCTGATCCTAACCACACATGACAAGAATGTATCAAGAGATCGAGTCATGGCCGCATATTGCATTGCTTGCGGCATACCGATTGATGTAGGGCAGCTGATCGCAAGACAGCTCAGAGCACTGGTGGGGCACATTCGAGGACAATACTTCTTTCCATGGACTGTTTCAAGTCTATGCCTATCAATGGGCGTAGGCGTTGATGAAGAGCCTATGCCTGAAGTCCACGACCTCATCAACGTAAAGATCTTGAGGTTGCTCCTCAAAGACTCCCCACATTACCCTAAGCTACCCTTAAAGAGGATTGCAATCGACCTCAATGTGCCGTAGGGACCAAGGCCTAAAAGACCACGCAGAGAAGACAAGGGAAAAGAAAAGGTCCAAGAGTCAACAATGCATGATCCAGAAACTTTGGACCCTTTGCCCTTGGTAATTCGCCCTCCAAGCCCACCTGCACAACCTTCTTCTCCACTCCATGAACACTTTACTAATCTCCTCCTCATTCCCAATTCTCCAACTGTTCACCCAGTAGCCCTAACTTCACCCCCAACTACAAGACCTGTCTCTTATACACATCTAGATGTGTATAAGAGACAGAACATACATCGCAACACTCATACGATCAACCGCCACCAAAGACAACTTGCGGAGCGCAACCATGAATACTTTAACTTTCTCACAACATACCTTCATGGTCCATTGGTGCCCCCACATCTCAGGCAACACTTGCTGTTTGAAGAAACTTCTTTTGCATCACCATGAAACCCTACTCCAGAACCTTCGGCTCCTCAGCAATAATCCTGACATTTGTTTTTATTCAATTCATTATTTCATTAAATTCTTTGATTCATTGTACAAGCAACAATTTTGTATTGCGTTAATTTTTAATTAATTGTATACTTTGTTAATATTCAACACAAATGAGTACATATTTGATAACTTATAGAAATACAAGTTATTTATACTGCCTAATCTAGATATTGCGACCAAAAGAGAATAAATATGCGTCAATTATATGAAAATTAGCTGCGAAATACAATAATTATGAATTATCGCAATTACACCCACTAACATCTTTAAGATGGAAGAAAAGGAGATTTTACTCTATTTTGTAGGAAACTGAGTCACCGCTTGCACTCAAGGCTCAAGAAGAACTGATCAACGCATTTCTATCACATTGCGCTGGTCAATCAACAATGAAGAGACGATTAACGCAATGACGACGCAATGCGACAGTTGATCCAGAGCTGACTTTCAACCATATGCGGTAATAAAAACAACACTGCATGCAAACTCACGATCGAAAGATGTAGCTGAGCAACGCAAAAGCGAAGGATGGTGACATCTGTACAACTAACGGTTGTGCTGAATTGACGATTTGATTACATAACAAAAGGAATAATATATCTCCATCTTCGGAATTTCCATAACAACAAGTGGGGACCACAAGGTCGGAGTCAAAGATCCTCATCTATAAATACCTCATAGATTTTAGAGAAAACTTATGCTATTGGATACGGGGCTAATTGCTACTAAAGTGTTGAGAGAAAAGGCTGAGCTGGGTGCTTAACTGAAGAAATTCGGGAAGAAGCCGAGACAAGGCCGAGAGGTGAGTCTCAATTCTATTCTGTCGAATACCTGTCGAGAAGCTCTGTGCTAAGAACCCTGCTACCAGTTGAGCAAGCATGAGAAGGAAGCTCATCTATCCATCTGATCCATCCAATCCGGCAAGCAGATCTCCACTCGAATCGTTGCCAAGACGTTGGCACTTGTTTCTATCTATTTTATCTCTTTTCATCATTGTATTTCACTTTCTTTATCTCTTCATTCACACACCATGTAACAAACGCTTAATAGACATATTAAATGTTTCAATTGCTTTCATATTCCATTTTCTGTCTACTTCCGTTTCTCCCTGAATCACTTTCTTCCTAACGTCTTCTTAATCCCCTGGTAGTTAATATGAATTAAATGAGTACTTAACTTTTGTTAAAGTGATAACTGCGTTTAGCTAAAGCATGCTAGATGGCATCTTCACCTGTGAGAGCAGAAGTGAAGATGCCATTCTGATCTATCGAGAGAAGGTTAGAAAAATGCGTTAACTAAAGCGAGTTACTTCCAGACATGGAAGAAACCTTGCATTCATTACGTTCATCTCTGATTCACCACAGACATGTGGGAGCAAAAGGTCGTATCAACAAAAGGTGTACACCAAGACAAAAGCGGAAATCGTACTTATAGCTTGACGCAATTAAAAGAAACTTGCGCTGTTTATATTAGTCATCTTTGTATTCTATTTGTACATAAGACTTGCCGTCGCATTCCATGTTCTTTGCATAAACCTTCACAACCAAGCTTGGACCCCACATCTTGTATCCTGAAGCCCTGTTATCTTGTATCATCTAACTTAGGTTTACTGCACTTATTTTATTATCGCATTTTACTGCTTTCCTTTACTTTACCCGCAATTTTAAATATACTTGTACAAAACACTCTTTAAAGATTGAAAACCCTGGTCGTCATATACCACGAAACATACCGCAATAACCTTCAAAACAGTCCTTGTGCTTCGGACTCGGATCACACTGAGAAGTTGGCAACGTGGAATTACCTTGGTTTCCAAATGTAACTGAAACCTTGTGACAACCGCATGGCATACTACAAGAACAATCATAATTAACGCAATATCGCTAGAAGTAATAATATCGCAATATTTGTATATCGCATTGTTGAAGATATAGAATATTCGTTAACAGTTTTGACGTACACGTTGCCGGGATTGGTTAACGGTTTATTGTCTTTCAGGTCTGCTCTTTCTTAGTATTTAGATAGAGACAAATCTCTTTGTAACTGGTCTGTCAACGGAGAGCCAGCTATGATCTTGTGGCTTTAAGTGCTGGAGTGATCTAGTGACCTCTAAGCAAGCAAGAGATCAAGGTACTGATCGCGCGCCAAATAGTTCATTTTTCAAGCGCCAAAGTAATTGTGAAGAAGTATGGCTAATGAAGATATGGCACCAGTAGGAAACCGAATGGGAAATTTACCAGTGCAAGATCCAGTTTTTCTTGCTGCTGACCATAATATCCCTATGAGGGATTATGCGGTGCCAGGTTTTTATAATTCTCACCAGGAATTTCAAGACCTATGGTTGAAATGGAATGTAAGCTTTGAAATCAGACCAATTATGTTGCAGATGGTTCAGAATATGGGTCAATTTGGAGGATTACAAGGAGAAGACCCACGTGCACATTTGATGAATTTTGTAGACATGTGCAGTGCATTCTCCATACCTGATGTGACTCAAGAAAGACTTAGGTTATATCTTTTCCCATACACACTGCGGAATGAAGCAAAGAGGTGGGCTCAAGAATTAGAGCCAGATGAAATTAATGAATGGGAGCAGTTGGTTGATAGGTTCATGAGCAGATTTTTTCCTCCGTTTGTCAACGCAAAGAGAAGGAGATACATTTTGAATTTCGAACAAAAGGGTTATGAAACTTGAGCATCGCCTGGGTTCGATTCCATCAGTTAGTGAAGAGCTGTCCGCAAGCAGTTGCTGATGCCTCCACAGAGGGGGGATTAATGAATAAATCATATAGAGAAGCAAAGAACATATTGGATTGCATCTCGCAACATTTTGATGAGTGGGTTGATACCGGGCTCGAGGTAAGATGTCGGGAACAAGAGAGAGTAGAAAGCTCTGATGTGTCAACCGATACAATGAGCGCATTGGTAGAGAAAATGACCATAATGACCCCACTTCTCCAAACGATGGCTAACCAACAGAGAACTCTCTCTCAAGGATCAGTGCAAGTTAATGCGGTGACTCACGTGGCTGCAATGAATTGCGTCCAATGTGGAGAGGGACATCCAGTAGAAGTCTGCCCATGGAATCAACAACCCATATATTTTGTTTACGATGAATCATTTGACAACATCTACAACGTTGGTTGGTGGGATCACCCAACTTTAAGTTGGGACAGGAATCACAACTAGGGGGGCGATAGTTTCTATCAGAATAATTATCAAGGGAATGGAGGCAACTCTCCGGTCTTCATTACTCTGGCCTGTAACTCAGGTAATTCTCAAGGTATACCACCCTATGACCAACCATTCTTATATGATACCTCTTGCAGCACCTCGATTTTGGAGACATCGTTAAAACATTACATTGAAAAGAGCGAGGCATTTAGACAATCGCAAGCCGACTCCCTAAAAGAATTAGAAGAGTAGATAGATCAACTTGCAAGGGAATTCAAGAAGAAAGCGTCTGGTATGCGTCACGACAGTTTAGGAACAAAGTGGCAGCGAGGTAAAGAACAATGTCACGCAGTGACATTGCGAAGTGGCAAAACAACAGCCCTATGGCATTAGAAACAGATGCAACAACAGCACCAGTAGATCCAACGGTTGATGATGACCAATCAACTAATTTGTAGAAAAAGTACCAGTTTAGATTCAAGTTCACCTACAAAAGATGAAGCTCTTCAAGATTTGAATTCTCAATCGACGCAACCTCCAGCTAATGAAACACAGCAAGCACCGGACCTCACCAGACAGCCAAGTGAATAAGAAATATGGCGGGATCCTCCACCTTTCCCGTCTAGGCTAAAAAAGAAAGATGATAACAAGCAATTTCAGAGGTTTCTGAACGTTCTCCAATAACTACACATTAATATTCCTTTGATAGAAGCATTACAGTAGATGTCGAGTCATGTAAAGTTTCTCGAGGATATTATCGCCAATAAGAGAAAGATTGGGGAAAATGAAACGGTTGCGTTAACATATGAATGTAGCGCACTGTTTAAAAACAACCTCCCCACTAAAATGAAGGACCCTGGGACCTTTACACTACCCTGCACGATAGGAGGGAAGATGGTCGGGAACGTGCTGTGCGATTTAGGGGCAAGCATAAATATAATGCCCTTGTCAATTTTTAAGAAGCTGGATATCGGCAAAGCAAGACCAACCATGATCACATTATAGTTGGCCGATAGATCGATAAAGCTTCCTGAGGGCAAGATAGAATATGTTCTCGTGCAAGTGGACAAGTTTATCTTCCCGACAGACTTTTTCATATTGGATTACGAAGCCGATAGAGAAATCCCTATCATCCTGGGTTGACCATTTCTCGCCACAGGGCGAGCGCTGATACAGCTCTTTCAGGGTCAACGATCAGAAGGTAAAATTCAACGTACTCAATGCGTTGAAGTACCCAGGTGATATAGAAAACTGCCAATATATCGAGGAACTACGGGAAGGACATTGGCACAAACCTCTGAAGGAGCTGGAGGAAGAAAATTGTGAAATCGGCAGAATAGTGGAGGAAGACTGCGCCGCAATTTATGTGGAAGAAAATTTTGAACCACTCAAGTTGATTGAACAAACTTCACAGTGTATTAAGCCATCTCTAGAAGAACCACTTGTGCTAGAGTTAAAGCCGTTGCCCGTGCACCTTAAGTATGCTTACTTAGGAAGTAACGACACATTACCTGTTATCATTTCCGCATCGCTGAGTAAGGAAAAAGCAGATGCGCTCATACAGATCCTAAAGAGTAACGCAAAGGCCTTAGGATTGACCTTGGCAGACATTTGACGAATCAGTACTTCATATTGTATGCACAAGATTCGTTTGGAAGAAGGAAAGACTGGATCTGTAGAAAGGAAACGTCATTTGGACCCTACCATGAAGGATATCGTGAAGAAGAAAATAGTAAAGTGGTTGGACGCTGGTGTCATCTACGTGATATCTGATAGTAGCTAGGTGAGCCTAGTGCAGTGTGTTTCGAAGAAAGAGGGGATGACAGTCATCACTAATGACAAGAATGAATTGATTCCCATAAGAACGACTACGGGGTGGATTATTTATATGGATTATCGCAAGCTAAATTTGGCCACTAAAAAGGACAACTTCCCACTCCCGTTTATTGATCAGATGTTAGACAAACTTGCGGGGAATGAATTTTTCTGCTTTCTTGATGGCTATTCAGGGTATAACCAAATAGCAATTGCGACGGAGGACCAAGACAAGACTACCTTTACATGCCCATTTGGTACGTTCGCATTCCAACGCATGCCATTTGGACTCTGCAATGCACCAGGAACTTTTCAACGATGCATGATGGCAATATTTTCAGATTACTTGGAGGAGTCAGTTGAGGTATTCATGGATGATTTCTCAGTCTTCGACAATAACTATGACTACTGTTTGTCTAACCTTGAGAAGGTTTTGAAGAGATGCATGGCAATGAATCTTATTTTGAACTGGGAAAAATGCCACTTTAAGGTGGAAGAAGGTATAGTTCTAAGTCACAAAATCTCTAAAGCCGGATTGGAAGTTGATTAAGCAAAGATCGACGCAATTTCCATGTTATCCCCATCAGTGAACGCAAAACACTTAGGAGCTTCCTAGGACACATTGGGTTTTATAGAAGATTTTTTCACAACTTCTCCCAGATCGTAAGGCCCCTGAGTTCACTCCTTCAAGCTGACCAAGAATATAACTTTGATGATGCGTGCACCAAAGCATTCAACACATTGAAAGATGCGCTTATCTCCGCACCCATTTTGATTGTGCCAGATTGGACCCAACCATTTACGTTGACGTGCAATGTTAGTGGATATGCTGTGGGCGTAGTTTTAAGTCAGCGCAAGGATAAGGTATTGCATCCTATTTATTATGCAAGTAAAACATTGAATGATGCACAGGAAAACTATACAACCACAGAAAAGGAAATGCTTGCAGTGGTATTTGCACTGGAGAAATTCCAACAATACTTAATCGAAACAACCGTTGTGGTGTATACGGATCACTCTGCAATCAAATATTTGATGACAAAGAAGGATGAAAAACCTAGGCTTATACGGTGGGTGTTGCTACTGCAAGAATTTGACCAGAGATTAATGACCGGAAGGGTACCGAGAACCAAGTTGCGGATCATTTGTCAAGATTGGAGAATTGTGAGGTTCTAGGTAGAGAAAAAGATATTGAAGAAAGATTCCCCGATGAGCTACTGATGGTAGTGGGCATTAATGTTCCCTGGTATGCGGACATTGTGAACTTCATCGTTTGCAGTCAAATACCAGATTACTATTCTTACCAGCAGAAGAAAAAGCTAAGACATGATGCCAAATTCTATTTATGAACCATTCCTATATCAACAAGGACTGGATTATATATTATGTCGATGCGTTCCCGAGCACAAAGTCAAGCACATTCTAGAGCTTTGTCATGAGTCCCCGTATGGAGGACATTTTGGGGGCAGCAGACTGCTGCAAATGTTTTACAATGTGGCTATTTCTGGCCAATGTTGTTCAAGGATGCCCAAGCCCACATTGTACAATGCGATAGATGTCAGAGAATGGGAAATATGTCAAAAATAAATGAAATGCCATTGACATCAATCTTAGAAGTGGAATTATTTGATGTTTGGGGAATTGACTTCATGGGCCCGTTTCCACCATCAGAAGGTCATCACTATATCCTGGTTGCGGTTGATTATCTATCAAAATGGGTTGAGGCTATCACATGTGCCAAGAATGATGCGGCCACAGTGGCAAAGTTTCTGAAGAAGAACATTTTTGCTCGATATGGGATGCCATGGGCCTTAATCTGCGATGAGGGCTCTCACTTTATCAACTGCATAATTGCCAACCTGTTGACTAAATTTAACGCCAGCCATCGAGTTGCAACCGCTTATCACCCACAGACTAATAGACAGGTAAAGATTTCTAACAGAGAGATCAAAACCATCTTGGAGAAGGTAGTCAATACTTCCAGGAAGGATTGGTCACCCAAGCTTGATGAAGTACTGTGGGCATACAGGACTGCCTATAAAACACCAATTGGCATGTCCTCGTATGCCCTGGTCTCTTATACACATCTAGATGTGTATAAGAGACAGGCTTATCACCCACAGACTAATGGGCAGGCAGAGATTTCTAACAGAGAGATCAAAACTATCTTGGAGAAGGTAGTCAATACTTCCAGGAAGGATTGGTCACCCAAGCTTGATGAAGTACTGTGGGCATACAGGACTGCCTATAAAACACCAATTGGCATGTCCTCGTATGCCCTGGTCTTTGGAAAGGCTTGTCATCTACTGCTCAAATTAAAACATAAGGCAATGTGGGCATGTAAGAAGCTGAAGATTGATTTAGCAAGTGAGGGGAAAGTCCGGAAGCTGCTATTAAATCAGCTAGTCGAATGGCGAAGGGACGCTTATGAAAATTCCAAGATCTATAAGGAGAAAACCAAGAAGTGGCATGAAGACCACATAAACGATCGGACATTCATCGAAGATCAATAGGTATTATTATTTAACACTCGTTTGCGATTGTTCCCAGGAAAGTTGAAGTCTCGCTGGTCTAGACCGTTCAAAATCAAGACTATCTTTCCTCACGAAGCAGTGGAACTAACAACTTTAGATGGGAACAACGCGTTTAAAGTCAATGGTCAACGAATTAAGCCTTACTACAGAGGCGACTTCAAATGACGCATGGACACCATTGACTTGGACAAGCAGGATTAAATCGCTTTCGGAGGGAAGCGATTGCGGTAATTCTGAGAACTTCTTTCAATCAACATCCCTATCTATGTTTACTTGCTTTCTTTGCAGTTTCCTCTTACTGCTTTCTAAATCATGTATTTACTTCTTTTTAGAATTAGCCTTTACTGTTTTCTGTAATTCTCTTCGCTTTAATTTTTTTCATGTCATGTTTAAAGCATTGAGTTTGTATACATTAGTAGCGTTGTTCTTTAATTTTTGTGAATGATTGGATGAAACATTAAACACCGCAATGTCTTTTCGACTAGTGTTTCTGATGAATTAAACAAAAAAAAAAATTTTAACTGGTATGTAACACGATGATTGATGCATAGTGTGTTAACAAGAGACACCTTGCGGCTATTACACTCAAATGCATCGAGTTGAGGGGTGTGTTGCACTCGTATATGTCCTTTGCCCGTCCTTAGCTAAATGCACTATGTTGAGGTATCCTCCAGAAATGTGTTTAGTTAAGGGGTGTGTTGCAGGGATATATGCGTTGTTGCCCGTCCTCAGCAAAAATGTACTTGCGTTAATAGAAGCACGGTGTTAATTTCTTTTATCATGCACACGTCTGAATCGAATCCAAACAATGACATCTTAATTCTTTGATTCTTGTCCAGGCACAAATTTTGGTATTACGTTAATTTGTAATTAATTGTATACTTTGTTAATATTCAATACAATGAGTACATATTTACTCCATTTTGCCTGTGCCTTTTTCTTTATCATCCTATGTCAAAACTTGCGATATTCTCAATATTTTACTTTTCTGTTCTTCATTGTGTTGCTATGATGTAATATATGTTTATACTTAGAAACATTTCCCATGCTTAGTAAATTCTGACTAATACTTAGTTAGTTCTTAGTTTAGCAGTACTTTACCTTTTATCTTTCAAAGTTCTGCTCAAACCTTCTTTTTGGAACTTTTCTTCTAAGTGTTTGTCTAGTCTATCCAAACAACGCAATGAGGACCTTGCTCATCTTTAAATTTGGGGGTGGGGAAGGTCTAAGCAGATAAGATCAAAATATGCAGTATTTAAGAAAACGCGTTCATTTTCATTACAAAAAAAAAATCCATACAAAGCTCCAATGTCAGCGCAAGGGAAACCCTGAAAATGTTCCCAACCTGATAAGAGTTTAGTTGTGAAAGGAGCCTGCTCGTATTTGGATGTTCGTATGACACCCGTAGGAGTAAGCCAAAACGAAGGTGGGTTTCTAAGAACAACGCAATATGAAATAGAAAAAAATAAAAGAAAAATAAATATAAGAGACAACTCCTCTAAAATTCATGAGTTAAAGTTGAAATTGGCACACAATCGTAGTTGGATGTTCACATGACACCGTGGGGACAAGCCAAAATGAAGAGTGTAACCACGATCAACAGTCTCTAAATAAATAAATGATGCAAAGTTTTGGTCACCGCATATAGATACATCAAGTTGTTTTGACAAGAAGAGAAAAACATTCTATTTTGAAAAATTAGAAAAGCATTTTTTAGCAGAAATTTGTTATATAGAAGAATAAAGTAGGGCTTTGTTATGAAGTAGTGAGGATAGAAGGAAATTTTGATGTCAAGTAATGTGCCTAAGTATAACATTCGAAGCAACCAATCAACCCAAAAATATAGGATAGGAATTAAGCTTTATTGCTTAAGTAGAAGATATGCTTGAGGACAAGCATATATCTAAATTTAGGGGTGTGATAACTTGTAGAAATACAAGTTATTTATACTTATCTAAATATTGCGGCCAAAAGAAAATAAATATGCGTCAATTGTATAAAAATTAGCTGCGAAATACAATAATTATGAATTATCACAATTACACCCACTAACATCTTTAAGATGGAAGAAAAGGAGATTTTACTCTATTTTGCAGAAAATCGAGTCACTGCTTGTGCTCAAGTCTCAAGAAGAACTGATCAACGCATTTTTGTCACATTGCGCCCGTCAATCAACAATGAAAAGACGATTAATGCAATGACGACACAATGCGACAGTCGATCCAGAGCTGACTTTCAACCGCATGCAGTAATAAAAACAACACCGCATGCAAACTCATGATCGAAAAATGCAGCTGACCAACGCAAAAGCGGAGGATGGTGACACGTGTACAACTAACGGTTGTGCAGAGTTGACGGTTTGATTGCATAACAGAAGAATTAATAACCCTTCATCTTCGAAATTTCCATAACAACAAGTGGGGACCACAAGGCCGGAGTCAAAGATCCTCACTTATAAATACCCCATAGATTTCAGAGAAAATGTATGCTACTGGATACGAGGCTAATTGCTGCTAAAGTGCTGAGAGAAAAGGTTGAGCTGGGTGATTAACTGAAGAAATCCGGGAAGAAGACGAGACAAGGCCGACAGGTGAGTCTCAGTTCTATTCTGCCGAATACCCACTTAGAAGCTCTGTGCTGAGAACCCTGCTACCGATTGAGCAAGCCGGAGAAGGAAGCTCATCCATCCATCTGATCCATCCAATTCGGCAAGCAGATCTCCACCCGAATCAATGCCAAGAGGTTGGCACTTGTTTGTATCTGTTCTATCTCTTTTCATCATTGTATTTCACTTTCTTTATCTTTTCATTCACACACCATGTATCAAATGCTTAATAGACATATTAAATGTTTCGATTGCCTTCATATTCCATTTTCTGTCTACTTCCGTTCCTCCGTGAATCACTTTCTTCATGATGTCTTCTTAATTCCTTGGTAGTTAATATGAATTAAACGGGTACTTAACTTGTGTTAAAGGGATAACTGCATTTAGCTAAAGCATGCTAGACGGCATCTTCCCCTGTGAGAGTAGAAGAGAAGATGCCATTCTGATCTATCGAGAGAAGGTTAGAAGAATGTGTTAACTAAAGCGAGTAGTACTTCCAGACATGGAAGCAACCTTGCGTTCATTACATTCGTCTCTGATTCACCAGAGACATGTGGGAGCGCGGTTGATCATTGAAAGGTGTACAGCAAGAGAAAAGTGGAACCGTACTTATAACTTCGACACAATTAAGAAACTTGCGTTGTTTATATTAGTTATCTTTCTCTTTCTGTTTGTACATAAGACTTGCCGCCGCATTCCATGTTCTTTGCATAACCTTCACAGTTATCTTGGACCTTAGCATCTTGTATCATAAAGCCTGTATCTTGTATCATCTAGCTTAGGTTTACTCATAACTTGTAGAAATACAAGTTATTTATGCCACCTTATCTAGATATTGCGGCCAAAAGTTAGTAATTATGCACCAATTTTATGAAAATTAGACTAGTATTGCAATAATTATAAATTTTTGCGATTACACCCACTAACACCAAAAAGATGGAAGACAAACCGAACTTTACTCTTTTTTGCATGAGACCAAGTCACCTCTTGCGCTCAAGGCTCACGAGAGAGTAATCGACGCATCTCTGTCACATTGCGCCCGTCAATCAACAATAAAGAGACGATTATAGCAATGACGACGCAATGCAATAGTTGATCCAAGAGCTGTGCTTCAACCTCCTGCGGTAATAAAAACAAACACCGCATGCGAAACTATGATCGAAAGATGCAGCTGAGCAATGCAAGAGTAGAGGATTGAGACATGTGTAAAACTAACGGTTGTGCAAAATTGATGGTCTGATTGCATAACAGAAGGAATAATATCCCTCCATCTTCAGAATTACCATAACCATCAGTGGGGACCACAAGGCCAGAGTCAAAGATCTGCACCTATAAATACCCCATTAATTTAAGAGAAAAGATATGCTACTTGATACGGGGCTAAGTGCTGCTAGATTGTAGAGAAAAGGTTGAGCTGAGTGCTTAAGAGAAGAAATCCAAGAAGAAGACGAGATAAGGCCGAAAGGTGAATCTCAGATCCAACCTGCCATACACCCGATCGGAAGCTCTGTGCAAAGATCCCTGCTACCGGTAGAGCAAGCCTGAGAGGGAAGCTCTTCCTACCATCAAATCCATCCTATCTGGCAAGCAGATCTCCATTAAATCTGTGCCAAGACATTGGCACTTGTTTGTATCTGTTCTATCTCTCTTTCTTTGTGTATTTCATGTTTTCTTTATCTCTTCATTCACACACCATGTATCAAACGCTTAGTAGAAATATTAAATGCTTCAATAGATTCCATTTACCATTTTCTATCTATTTCCGCTCACCCATCCATCACTTTCTTCATGATGTCTCTTAACCCCATGATGAGCAATATGAATCACTGAGAACTTAATCTATATTAAAGATATAAAAAACGTTTAGCTAAAGCATGCTAGATGGCATCTTCACCTGTGAGAGCAAAAGTGAAGGTGTTATTCTAATCTATTGAGAGAAGGTCAGAGGAATGTGTTAACTAAAGCGAGTAGTACTTATAGTCATGAAAGCAACCTTGCGTTCATTACGTTAGTCTCTGTTTCACCACAGAAATGTGGGAGCGCGGCCGATCACTGAGAGGTGTACGCCAAGAGAAGAGCGAAACAATATTTGTACCTTCAATCCAATTAAGAACTTGCGTTGTTTGTATTATTTGTCTTTCTCTTTCTATTTTGTTCATAAGACTTGTCGTCGCATCCCATGTCTTTGCATAACTTTCACAGCCAGCCTTAATCCCAGCATCTTGTACATGAAGTCTGTATGTTGTATCATCTAGCTTAGGTTTACTGTATTTTTATGTTTTTATCGCATCTTTACTGCTTTCCTTTATTTTATTGCAATTTATATACTTATACAAACTCATTTTTAAAGATTGAAAACCTGGTCGCATATATCATGAGCGTACTATAATAACCTAAACCATTCCTCGTGTTCGACATCGGATTACACCGAGAAACTTGCGATGAAATTACACTTGGTTACATCGTAAGGAAACTTGTGACAACGCATGGAATACTACATGAACATCCATAATTAACGCATAACTAGATGTAGTATCGCATCATTGTGAGCAATTTATATCATCAATCCAAACACGTTACAAGTTTATGGCGCCGTTGTTGGGGATGGTTAATGGTTAATGTTGAATATTTTCATGTTATGTGCAGGACAGATCTCTTTGTACTGACCGTTCACCGCGGAGAGCAGTCTGACGACTTAAGAGTGCTGGGGTGATCTGGTAACTCTAAGTGGACCCAGAGATCAAGTTCAGCACATCCTTCCGTCACCTTACACTGATAGCCGGTGGGAAGAACTTCTTCATGAACCGTTCAACCAACTGATCCCATGAAGTAATCTCGTTTGACTCCAGTGAGTGAGCCCACCTATTGGCTTCATCCCTCAAGGTGCAATGGAATAAATATAGTCTAATACCCTCAGGGGTAACGCCAGGTATTGAGAAGTTACCGCACATCTCGACAGAGCTGGTCAGGTGGGCATGTGGGTCTTCACCTTGCAGACCCCCAAATTACCCTGCGTTCTGGATCATTTGAAGCATGACTGGCTTGATCTCAAATCTTGCATTCTCCTCGACCATCGGCCTTGAAATCCTAGGCAAAAAATCGTACAGATTGGGTGCCGCGTAGTTCCTCATGGGAATGTTGCGATCTGCAGCAAGGAACACTGGATCCTGTGCTGGCCGTACCATCCCTTGATTTCCTGCGGGAGCCGCATTGTCATTATTATTTGCCGTATCAGCTGCTTTCTTTCGCCTCACTCGATTCTGGCGTGCCCGTGCACGAAATGTACGATCGATCTCTGGGTCAGCTATGAATTCTGGTTCAGTACTAGTACTCGTAAACTGTTAAACTGCTCTCCAAGTTGAATAGCCAGTACAAAGAGATCTGTCTTGCAAAATACCACAAACATTCTTAAACAATAACTGTTAACCAATCCCCGACAACGACGCCTTAAACTTGATGACATGATTTTTTATGTTTCTATTTTAAGCACACGCACTACGATATATAATGCATGATACAAGTCCAAGTCCCCGTTACCAGTTCCCCAGCAACGGCGCCATAAACTTGTCAGCATAAAATTTATCTTCTTATGTCATACAACACTTAAGATGCGGTGATTCTAAATAGGCATATGGATGGTGATGAATGATGGATCATATAAGCTAATGCTACCATAAACTCAATGACTTGGAATGGAAATGGAATGTGGATGTTGTGTTAGCTTACTCAGACACACTTTATTTATGCAATACTACTTCTAGATATGCGTTATTTATGAAAATCTTGTAGTATATTATGTATTGTCACAAGTTTCCTTGTGTTGGAACCAAGTATAATTCCACCGCAAGTTTCTCGGTGTGATCTAAGGTCGAACATAGGGATTGTTTTAGGTTAATTGCATTACATTCGTGATATATGCGACTGAGGGTTTTTCAATTTAATAAAAGTAAGGTTTGTACATGCGATAAAGTAAATTTGTGCAGTAAAGTAAAGATGCGTTAAAATAAATGTGCGATAAAAGTAAAGTGCGGTAAAAGTAAACCTAAGCTATGATGATACAAGATACAGGTTATATGATACGTGATACCGAGATTGAGACTGACTGTGAAGATTATACAAAGAATCTGTTATATGGTGGCAAGGCTTATGTGTGAAGTAGAAAGAGAAAGGATGATTAATATAAAGATCGTAAGTTCCTTAATTGCATTAAAGACATAAGTGCGGTTCCGCTTTCCCTTGGCATACACCTCTCGGTGATTGGTCGTGTTTCCCACATCTTTGTGGTGAAACAGGGATGAACATAGTGAACGCAAGGTTGCTTCCATCTCTGGAAGTACTTCTTGCTTTAGTTAACACATTCTTCTAACCTTCTCTCAACAAATCAAAATGGCATCTTCACTTATGCTCTCACAGGTGAAGATGTCGTCTAGCATGTTTTAGCTAAACATCTTTATTTTTTTAGCATAGGTTAAGTTACTTGCTTAATTCATATTAATCACCAAGGGATTAAGAAAACATCGTGGAGAAAGCGATTAATAGAGGAACGGAAATAAACAGAAATATGGAGATGAAAATGATCATGACATTTAATTATAGAATCAAGCGTCTGATACATGGTGGGAATGATTTAGACTAAGTTAAATACAATTGATGAATAAGAGTTAGAAACAGATACAGAAGAGTGCCAATGTCTTCACACATATATGGATGGAGAGATTACTTGCCGGTGTATGGAGTGAATGGAAGGATGAGCTTCCCTCTCAAGCTTGCTCAACCGATAGAGTTGATCTCAATACAGAGCTTCACGGCGAGGATTTGGAATGATTCTCCCTGAGACTCACCTCTCGGCCATGCCTCTTTTCTTCCCAGATCTTCTTCGATCAGCACTCAGATCAGCCTCTCTCTCAATATTCAAATATTAAAATAGCCTCGTATCAAGTATATCTCTCAGTGAATTCTCTGAAGGTATCTATAGGTGAATGCTCTGAATCTCTGCCGTGTGGTCCCCACTCTATTATTATGGAAATTCCAAAAATAGTGGAATAAATATTCCTTCTGTTATGCAATCAATCTGTCGAAAATGCACAATAGTTAGTTGTACACGTGTCAAAATCCTCGGCGATTGCGTCGCTCATTTGCATCTTCGATCATTTGGTCGTATGCGGTGTTGTTTTTTTATTACTGCATGAGGTTGACGTTGCGTTGATCGCAAAGCTCTTGATCAATTGTCGCATGCGCCATCATTGCGTTGATCATCTATTCATTCCTGAATGATGGGCGTAATGCGATGTAGATGCGTTAATCTTTTTCTCTTGAGCCATGAACACATACGGTGACTTGATTTCCTGCAAAAGAGACTTGAAATATTCTTTTCTACCATCGCAATGGTGTCAGTGGGTGTATTGACGAAAATTTATAATTCTTACATTTCTTAGCCCATTTCCATACAATTGATGCAACTTTCCTCTCTTTTAACCTCAATATCTAAATAAAGCAGTATAAATAACATGTATTTCTACATGCTATTTTATTTAATTAAAAGCAATTAGAGTGTAATTAGATCCTTATTCCGCTGCGTATGTCTCGTGTTCCATCAAGAAAAACCTACGAACATTTGTAGATGCATCTCTATGCTCCGTTGCGCATGACCGCTCGAACAATGAAAACTTCGAATGCTCGATCTACACGACTGCAACACAGCACGAACATTTCGTGCTCGTCCTAAATGATTGCCTCGGTCACGAACTCCTCAGCAATAGCACGAACGGCCTCCAGAAAAGCTCAACGGTGTCGAGTTGAGTATGACACCACCAATAAGGCTCCTTGGTATTCTCGGTGTGAGAATCCAGAGGGTGGGCTCTATTCGGACTTGGTGTGAGGAAGATGAAGGAGGAAACACTGATCGTGCACTCGACTGGGCAAGTGGGAGATGGCGGAGACCTATCGTATAGGTCGATGCCTAATCGTTTAGATAAAGTTAAGCGATCGTCTAGCAAAAGCTATGCGATTGTTTAGATCATCGTTTAACTCGGTCTATTGATAACTAGTAGAAATGCCAGCTATTATAAGCCTTTTATTTAGAATTATGAGGGCTAATAAGTAGAAAATGTGGTGATAATACTTAGAATTTGCGAAAAATTGAGTTTTGCGCTGAATAGCACCTAAACCCTCACTGACCCCAATATTATATGTTACTCCATACCAAAGTATCTATTTTTGTAGCTATCGCAGGAATCAAACGCATGCATTGGAAATAAGAGATTGCAGACAAGTGCATGCGCTGAAGCTAGGCGATCGAAAAGACAAACACATGCACTAAAAGTTAGATTGCATGCATCCATTGCATGGAAGTTGCGGTGATCGAATGCGCCCATCGCATGAAAGTTGTGGTGATCAAGCGAATGCGGTGATCAATTGGGAATTGCAGCCACGAAGTGACAACCATAATAGAAGGATGATCGCAAGATGGGTAGAAGGCATTGATACTTCAGCTGAATCAAGCTCGGATGCATACCTTGGGAGTATCAACAAGATAAGATGATGTGACATTGTCCATACCGCGACAAAGGCAGCAGTGAGACATAACGCAATCATGATAGTTGTCGGTGTTTAAACTCTATAAATAGCCCTTTGGACCTTCATTTCAAGACATTCGAACTTTTGCCTCAAGGTAGAGGTTTATGATCACAGATGAGAGCTTGAGCAAGATTTTTAGTGAGAATTCTTCACCTCCACGAACCAGACCAAGTGACAACCGGAGCTTTTGCCGAAGATAGAGCTCGAGAGAGACATCTCCACCATTCATCCATGGCACCACCAGTAGCCTTGACGCAGAGTCCTTTGTATTGTATTACATTTTATCTTAAGATATTAAGACATTTTGTAATCAATGCATATCTTGATTCCTTCATTGTCGTCTTCTTCATCATCTTTATCTCTATCATTGTTTATCTTCAGCGTTTATTTATCAAAGGTGATCTCATATTTAATCGTGTAGCCTAGAGATAGGACGCATGTAGCAACCCACCGAGAAGTGTGCGTTGTGCGAGTATAGTGAGTTAATCCTCTTTGCTTCGTGAAAGGCTGTAGCAATGCTTTTCTGTGGGATGTTGCAATGCTTGTCTATAAGTTAAATAGCCATGTCTAACTACCTGAGAAGGTAAGAGATGGAATGCACTAAAGCAAAGTATGCATTGTTTCTAGAGATAGGCACAATCTTATGTTCAATGCAACCATGCACTATAGAGATATAGTCATGCAGCTGACCACGAGAGGTGTGCGATGCATTAGTGTGACGAGCTAGGATTACTCGACCGATTTAAGATAATACACATTACTATGCGTTAATGGTTGTTGTGTATCTACCTATTCTCATCACAAGTCTTCTATTGCTCAATCTGTTTAGTTAGGAGTAGGAGTAGTGTGTAGATCCATTAAACATTCTTCATTTTAATTTTATTCATCGCCTCAAACACATTGCTTCACGGGCATTATTGAGTGACAAGTCCCTGTGTTCGACCTTGGATTACTCGAGAAACTTGCGTTTGCGTTATACTTGGCGCGAGCGTAAGAAAACTTGTGATAGGAACGTGTGGTCATTGCAACTTAGGTTAACGCATTTTTATTCCAATGTATGACCTCTGACGCATGGGCATAAATGCATAACTTAAGTCATGTCTAACGCATGATTGCATGTACAACCCCATCCATCCCTAATTTTCCTTCCAACAAGTTTTTGGTGCCGTGCTAAGGATTTGGCAGCTAATGTTTCGTGAAGTTTTGTGTTTTCGCAAGCACCCTTTAAATCTTAAGCGTATTATAGATTGTGCGACCAAGTTGCAAACAATATTTGAAGTATAGACAATGCGTAGAAAGTCAAATATTGACCCCCTAGATAGAAAGGCTATCTGTCGCATGAGCTGAAAGAAATTAGGCGCATGTTAACCATCATGCATCCAACAATTCCTGGAAGCTCCAATGGTCAGGGCGAACCCCTTGACCCAAGTAGTTGAGAGCCATCTCCTGTATGGGAGACTCCTTGCGGTGACAACACTCTAATTTCTCCAAGGACGTCTTATACTCTATCTTTACGTTGCTTTCTTAGTTTAGTTTATTATTTTTATTTATTGTTATATTGGATATGCGGCTGCTTCCTTGGTTGTGGTGCATTTGCTCCTTATAGGTGCGATAATAACTCTCCTCAGTGTGCAGTTACAACAGAAGAATCCTCCACATCCTTCAACGCATGGCTTCAATCACAAGAATTCCAACGCATTGTTGCATGCGTTATTCTACTTAAGGTTCTGTTCTTGTTATCTTTTACGCATTATCCTTTTGAAATTCTCCTTGTCTGATTGCGGTTCTTTGCGATGCATCTATAATGGTACAAATAATTCACCGCATCCTCTAACTAGTATCGCAAGGGTCTCCATACTTTTAATAGCTTCTTCAAATTGTGAAAGTCTATAGTTTTATTGTGTGCAAACCCTTACTCAAACATTTGTTATCACATTCCTGTTGAGTTTGTTTTTAGCTTGCAATGAGAATGCTGCCACCCTCTAAGTTTGGAGGTGGCAGTGGTCTCGAAGAATTGCGTTCATTACATTGTGGTCATTCCCTTAAAAAAAAAATAATTTTGAAAATAACAACTCCACTATCAATGCAATGGAGAAACCCATGTTTGATAAGAGTTAAGTTGTGAAAGGCATTTACCTGTAGTTGGATGTCCACATGACACCCGTGGAGGCAAGCCAAAACGAAGGTAAGTCTCCAGGATCAACGCATAAGCGCAACTCCTCTATCTGGCGCAAGCCAAATCAAGCAAGACATGAGTTGAGTTGAGTATGGAACGCAACCGATGTTGGATGCCCGCATGACACACGTGGGGGTAAGCCAAAATGAAGAGCATAACTAGGTTCAACGCCGCATTCGAATAAGTAATCGCATAATCTTGAATTGTTTTGAACGAATGCATTCTCAAGAGCTGAACGCAAGGTTGTGGAGAATGAATAAAAAGTTTTTGAGCAAAGGCTTGCAAAATTTCAACTTAGAAAAGATCTTTTTAAAGAAGCAGCCAAAGTAGATGAGAGTATTGCAGCCATGGTTAGAGGTACGAGTTAATTATATTCTGAGCGGCTGGTCATCGCAAAGGAAAGACGGAAGGTGAGGTAAGAATTTCTTAAGTATGACGCATGTTTGAGGACAAGCATGATTCTAAGTTTGGGGGTGTGATAACTGGCAGAAATGCTAGTTATTATAAGCCTTTTATTTAGAATTATGAGAGATAATAAGTAGAAAATGCGGTGATAATACTTAGAAATTGCGAAAATTTGAGTTTTGCATCAATTAGCACCTAAACCCTCACTGACCCCAATATTATGCATTACTCCATGTCAAAGTGTTTATTTTTGTACCTATCCTAGGAATCAAACGCATGCATTGGAAATAAGCAATCGCAGACAAACACATGCACTAAAGCCAGGCGATCGCAAAGACAAATGCATGCAGTGAAAGTTGGATCGCATGCGCCCACCGCATGGAAGTTGCGGTGATCGAATGCATTCATCGCATGGAAGTTGCGGTGATCGAATGCGCCCATCGCATGAAAGTTGCCGTGATTAAGTGAATGCGGTGATCAATTGGAAATGGCGGCCACGAAGTGACAACCATAATAGAAGGACGATCACATGATGGGTAGAACGCGTTGATACTTTAGCTAAATCAAGCTTGGATGCATACCTTTGGAGTATGAACAATATAAGACAATGTGACATTGCCCATACCGTGACAAAGGCAGCAGTAAGACATAACGCAATCATGATAGCTGTCGGTGTTTAAACTCTATAAATAGCCCTTTGGATCTTCATTTCAAGACATCCGAAATTCGGCCTCAAGGCAGAGGTTTGCGATCACAGATGAGAGCTTGAGCAAGATTTTCAGTGAGAATTCCTCACCTCTCTAAACCAGATCAAGTGACGACCGGAGCTTTCACTGGAGATAGAGCTCGAGAGAGACATCTCCACCATTCATCCATGGACCACTAGCAGCCTTGACGTAGAATCCTTCATTTCTCTTATAACCTCTGTATTGTATTACATTTTAGCTTAAGATATTAAGACATTTTGTAATCAAATGCATATCTTGATTCCTTCATTGTCGTCTTCTTCATCATCTTTATCTCTTTCATTGTTTATCTTCAGCGTTTATTTATCAAAGGCGATCGCATACTTAATCGTGTAGCCTAGAGATAGGACGCATGTAGCAACCCACCGAGAAGTGTGCGTTGTGCAAGTACAGTGAGTTAATCCTCTTTGATTGGTGAAAGGCTGTAGCAATGCTTGTTTATGGGATGTTGCAATGCTTGTCTATAAGTTAAATAGCCGCGTCTAACTGCCTGAGAAGGTAAGAGATGGAACGTACTAAAGCAAAGTATGCATTGTTCCTAGAGATAGGCACAATCTTATGTTCAATGCAACCATGCACTATAGAGATATAGTCATGCAGTTGACCACCAAGAGGTGTGCGATGCGTTAGTGTGAAGAGCTGGGATTACTCGAGCGATTTAAGATAATACACATTACTATGCATTAATGGTTGTTGTGTATCTACCTATTCTCATCGCAAGTCTTCTATTGCTCAATATGTTTAGTTAGGAGTAGGAGTAGTGTGTAGATCCATTAAACTTTCTTCATTTAATTTTTATTCATCGCCTCAAATGCATTGCTTCACGAGCATTATTGAGTGACAAGTCCCTGTGTTCGGCCTCGAATTACCCGAGAAACTTGCATTTGCATTATACTTGGCGCGAGCGTAAGAAAACTTGCGATAGGAACGCGTGGTCATTGCATACTAGGTTAACGCATTTTCATTCCAACACATGGGCGTAAACGCATAGCTTAAGCCATGTCTAATGCATGATTGCATGTACAACCCCATCCGTCCCTAATTTTACTTCCAACATGTATCGCCTACAGACTCTACACGATCGTTTACTTTGGGCAAGCGATCGTCTAGCAAAACTATGTGATCGTTTAGTAAATATTGCATGATCGTTTAGCTCGCCACTACACCATCGTTTAGCTCGCCCAACCGTCATTTAGTAAATCCATATTTACTTGACGACTACGTGAGTTTCTTTTGCACGAGAGATAAAACTCAAAAACCTTTTTAGGAAAACTTTTCAGCGTTTGTAAAATCTTCCTAAAATTAGGAAAACCACTTTTCTTTTAAACTCACGGTTACCATGAATCCAATGACCACCCACTCAATTGGTTATTTAAAGAAAAATAATTAATTATTGAATAATTATGTTATTATAAATATAAATGATAACCAACTTATCATACTATATTTATAACCTATATTTTTAATATTTCATCTCATGAAACATATAAACCATAGTTCTTTTTCTATTCCATGATACTTAATGTAAATCTCATTTACATCAATCCTCCACTATATGTATCTCATACATCATACCGATTATATCATATATATTCAAAATACCTCTTGTCAATTTGAACATTTCAAACCAACATCAAGAATTGATCCTCAATTGAATCCATTGAGCTACCAAGGAGACCTCATGGTCTTGTAGCTTGAAGCTCCAACGGTACATGAATAACTGACTAAACTCTTTAGTCACGGGATCCACCATTCGTTAACTGCCAGACACTCCACTAAAAACTGGCAGCTGAACTCTCCTTACCACAGATATATATTATGTGTCCATCTCAACCAATCAGCAGTGCGATAACCCTTCACCGATCGCTCGTAAGTACAGTTGGCCAATAACCGTTATGTTCCTATAGTTACATCTGTCTCCTTAAGTACCACTGATCCCTCTAATGAATATAAGTCATAGTCCTAATATGACTGAGTCTTCTCTTCCAAAGAGAAGTTGTGGCCACTATGTTCAAGCCCCGGAATCAGCCCTTAAGGGAACAATCTCTCTACTTATCCCTGCTTCGGGAAATGAGTGAATTCCATCTTGTGGATTGAGTTCCCAACTCCCAGATCAGACAAGTCCCCAAAAAGGTAGGCATGTTGAGTTGGCAATCTGGTCACTCTCACCCATACTAATTAAAGGACCGCCCTCAAAGGTAGGAGTTCCCAAAACACTTAGGATTGAGGTCGTGTCACCTATGGTCGTTTAGGTGAGATGCAAGTCTCTACTATCAACGGCGTTATATACATAGTCTAGTCATCTCGTGGTCCAGGTCTTATATAAACTCTTTGTATAGGACACCCCCGCTCGCACGTCTCCACATAAATGGTCAGGATCTACCGTATGTTGTAGTTTATAACACTTGCAAACTTCTACAAAGCGGGTTGTATCCGTGGTGTCACCATGATCAGGTATCCTACCTTAATCCTTATACTACAGACCTATTTAGGTTATCACTTAAGGCATGATTGATGATATAAAAATGGATGCCTTTATCTATATGCATATAGACAATGATGAATATGAATGATACAAGCTCATGCTGCCATAAACTTGTAAGGATACGACATGTAATGTTGTCTATCTGATGCGCTGATGAATGAATGAATGCTCTAACTGCGCTTAAGCTCTTTTGTGATAAAGACATTTTTTATGCCTACGTCTAAATATATGTGTTGTTAATGATATGCTCGTAGTATGCGTTGGAGTAGTGCGTACCAAAGTTTCCTTGTGCTGAAATCAAGTATAATTCCAACACGAGTTTCTCAGAATTATCCGAGGTCAAAGGCTCTAGTCTCACTCGAAATGGATGAAGGAGGTGAAGAATTCTCAGGCGTCTTCTCACGCATTTTGTCTGGATCGCGAGGAAAATCCCCAGTGAGGGATAATCTCCAGATAACTTGAATTTCGGTTGGTCGGCTTCTATTTATAGAGCATGAATTGCTAACAACATTAATTGGACTGCTCTGAGTCTGACGTTCGGTGCGTTCGTCCTTTCTAAACCTCTGCCACTAACAGCGTGGTAGGTGAAATGTCAATATCATCTTTGGATTTTCTCGAGGTAGATGTGTTGATGCGTTCATTCCACCTACCTTACGTTGATTCCATTAGTTTGCATTGTTGCGCAACCGCAATCATTCAATGACCACATTCGCTTAATACCGCAACTCTACACGATGATCGCAATCACTTGACGAGTGCAACTCCCATGCGATGTACGCATACAGCTGATTACCACAACATCCATGTATTGATCGATGCATTTGCCTTTGTGATGGAGTGTTTCTCTGCATGCAGTTGTCTATGTGGTGGTCTGATTTCTGCATTTGCATTTGTTTCCGGCATTAGCTACAAAAATAGAACATTGAATGCATAATTAACACAAAGTAATGGGTTAGCTGAGATTCATCATGCTGATTGACGCAAACTTTTTTTTCGTGAATTCCTATCATGATCGACGCAATTTCTGCCTAACAACCATCATAATTCTAAGTAAAAGGCTTAAGATGACATGCATTTCTGCATGTCATCACCGGACTACTGCATAGACGATCGTATGTGAAGAAAAATCTCCATCGCAAAGGCAAACAAGTTCGATCAACGCATGGATGTTGCGGTAATTAGCCACATGCATCCATCGCATGGGAGTTGCGCTTGTCATGCGATTGCAGTCATTGTGTAGAGTTGCAGTATTAAGCAAATGTAGTCACTGCATGATTGCGACTACACGATAACGCATACTAATAGGATCAACGCAAGGTTAGTGGAATGAATACATCAACATACATCTCGGGAGAATAAAAAATTGATGTTGACATTTCACCTACCACGCTGTTAGTCGCAGAGATTAAAAAAGGACTAAACGCGCCGCGAATGTCAGAATCAGAGAAATCCATTAATGTTGTCGACGATCTAGGCTCTGTATAAAGAAGCCAATGAGCAGAACTTCAACTTATCCAAGGTTTTTGCCTGAGGTTCGCCTAGGGCGGATCCTTGTGATCTAGACAAATGCGTGAGAAGAAGCTTGAGAGTTCTTCACCTCCTTCATCCATTCTGAGTGACGACCGAAGCCTTCGATCGGAGCTAGATCTCGAGAGAGTTAGCTCCTCCGCCTATCCATGGCACCACCGACAATCTTGACGCACATCCGCTGGAAGTAAGTCATTGCTTCCAGCCGGTCATTTCATTTTCTCTTCTTTTCTTATATTGTATTGTATACATTTTGTGATTAAGAAATTAATACATGAGTGTTCAATGCATTTCTGTGTTTCCTTCGACTCCATCTCCATCTTCTTACTTAGCATCTTTAACTTTCATTGCATCACTTAGTGAGATTTCTATTGTATCGCATACTTAGTCATGTGGATTAGAGATATGAAGCATGTAGAAAACCACCGAGAGGTGTGCGTTGCGTGAGTTTCTGAGTAAACATTATTTTCTTAGTGGGAAGTTGTAGCAATGCCTGTCTATAGGCAGACAAAACACTTGTCTATGAGTAAAGTCAGCAACAACTAACTAATCGAGAGGGTAAGTCGTTGGTCGCATTAAGTAATGTAAGCTATTATTCACTAGAGATAGAAATAATCTTATGTCAGCAAAGTTCATGCGGTTACCATGTCTTATGAGCGCATCATTCATCATTTACGCATACTCAAGAGAGTAGTCTAAAACCCAAATGTAAGACTCGAGAGAGCAGATTGGAACACATAGGCAAGAATGGGGAACTTAGAGATAAGCTTTGTTTTCTTTCACACTACATATGCACCTTACTGATAGGATATTGCATACGTCCAGGAAGTAGGATACGGTGGTATGCGGCTAGCACGCTCATGCTCATGTGGTGAGAGCATGTGAGCGGGTTATGGAGGTTTAGGCAGGCATAGGCTTTCCGGAAATATCATAGATACACCACATACGCTACCTATTATCTGGATATACCAAGAAAGATGTATGGTCTAATGATGCTAGGCTCAAGTGTGTGTAGCCTGATCGCATGGCTTGTATTGACTAAGGTTGCCCTTGCGGTCACTCCTAAGTATTGCAATGAAGACATCTTCACATTTTATCTATTTTTCCATTCATTTGTTTCATGTCAAGAGTTGTTGCGTATCTACCTCTCTTTCATATTCTCATTGCGTTGTATGTTAGTTAGGAGTAGGAGTAATGTTAGCATAGAAACCCCTCCATCATTCTTTTATTCAACCGGCGCATGCACATTACCGCATTCATCCAACTACAAGTCCCAATTTTCGACCTCAGATCACCCGAGAAACTTGCATTCGCGTTATACTTGGCGTGAGTGCAAGCAAACTTGTGACAGGACGCATGGTTATCGCATATATTCGTTAATGCATAGTCATTCAAATGCATGACCACCAACGCATGACAATAAATGCATACCTTAAGAACATGCATCGCATACTGCATCCACGGAATTTTAGTTATCGAGTAATTCACAATCAACGTTTAGTCCTTTCTGAATCTCTGCGGCTAATGGCGTGGTAGGTGAAATGTTAACATTAGCTTTTGATTCTCACGAGATGTACGTTGATGCGTTCATTCCACCAACCTTGCATTGATCCCATTAGTATGCGTTATTCTGTAGTCACAATCATGCAGTGACCTCATTCACTTAATACCGCAACTTTACACGATGACCGCAATTGCTTGACGAACGCAACTCCCATGAGATGGACGCATGCGGCTATTTACCACAACACCCATGCATTGATTGAACGCGTTTGCCTTTGCAATGGAGAGTTTTCTCCGCATGCGATCGTCTATGCGGTAGTCCAGCTTTCGCATTTGTGTCCATTTCCTGCATTAACTACAAAAATAGAACATTAAACGCATAATAACACATAATAATGGGTTAGCCGAGATTCTTAATGTTGAACAACGCAAGCTCATTTCTCATGAATTCCTAACATAATTACTGCATGTAATGATAATTTTTATTTATCCATAAACTTGTAACGATAATTTTTATTTCTTGTTATGCATGCACTGTGATGATAGATAATGTGCTACAAGCTCATGTCCCCGACAACGGAGCCATAAACTTGTAATGCTGAATTTATATCTTTAAGCATGTGGACAAATATGAATGTGAATGAATGAACAAGTCCATGAAAGAATGCGATACTATGTCTAAGTATATGCGTTATTAATGATATGTTCGTAGTATGTGATGTAGTAGTGCTTGTCACAAGTTACCTTGTGCTGAAACCAAGTATAATTCTAACGCAATTTTCTCAAAATAATCCGAGGTCGAACACAGGGATTATTTTCGTTAATACGTTACTTTTGTGGTATATGCGACCGGTTTTTACAATTACTAAAGAATGGTTGTTTATACAATAATGTAAATTGCGATGAAATAAAATTGCGTTGATAAAATAAAACCTAAACTAATATGATACAAGATACAAGATACATGATACATGATACTGAGTTCGAGAACTGACTGTGAAGTTGTACAAAGAATCGTGGGATGCGATGGCAAGTCTTTATGAATGAATCAGAAACAGAAAGAGTAAATGGTAAAAACAACGCAAGTTTTTTAATTGCGTTAAAGATGCAACTAAGGTTCTACTTTCCCTTGGTGTACACCTCTTGGTAATCGGACACGTTCCCATATCTCTATGGTAAAATAGGGATGAACGTGATGAACGTAAGGTTGTTTCCATCTTTGGAATACTTCTCGCTTTAGTTAACGCATTCTTCCAACCTTCTCTCGATAGGCGGAATATCTTCACTTCTACTCTCACAGGTGAAGATGCCGTTGAGCATGCTTTTGCTAAACTTAATTATTTCCTTAACACAATTAACTCGCTCACTTAATTCTTTCTATTTACCCAGTGAATTAGGAAAACATCATGGAGAAAATGGATTATGGATGAAAGGAAATAGACAGAGAGATGACAATGGTAATTATCATAACATTTAATTATAGAATTAAGCGTTCGATACATGGTGTGAATGAAAGATTAAAGAAGATGAAAAAGTGATTAGAAACAAATATAGAAGGATTGTCAACGTTTTGACACAGATTCTGAACGGAGGTTTTGCTTGCCAGTATGTGGTAGTAATGGAGAGAAGAGCTTCCCTCTCAGGCTTGCTCTCCTGGTAGAAATGACCTTCGTACAGAGCTTCAACGGCGGGGATTGGAAGGATTCCTTGCTCGGAGACTCACATCTCGGCTTTGTCTCGTGACTATCTCGGATCTACTCTGTAAGTCATTTCAGACCAGTCTCTCTCTCAGAATCAATATATGCACGTCTCTATGTATTCATGTATGTTTTTCAGTGAATTTGCAGAAGCTATTTATGGGTGAAGCTTGGCTCTTTGACTTCGTGGTCCCCACTTTATGGTTATGGTAGTTCCTGAAATGGCGGAGTGAATATTCCTTCTGTTACGCAATCAACCCATCAGAAATGCACAACTGAAAGCTGTACATTTGTTAGAATCCTCCGCAAATGCGTTGCTCTTTACATCTTCGATCGACCGCTGCATGCTATGTTATTTTTTTATTACCGCATGCGGTTGAAATTGTGTTGATCGATAAGCTCTTGATCGATTTTCGCGTGCACCGTAATTGCGTTGATTATCTCTTCATTCCTCAATTGATGGGCGTAATGCGACGTAGATGCGTTGTTTATTTTTATCTTTGAGCCATTAACGCATGCAATGACTGATTTCCTGCAAAACATAAATTGAAACACTCTATTCTACCATCACAATGGTCTTAGTGGGTGTATTGACGACATTTTATAATTCTCGCATTTCTTAGCCAATTTCTATACTATCGATGCAACTTTTCTTTCTTTTAGCTGCAATATCTAAATAAAATAGTATAAATAACTTGTATTTCTACAAGTTATCACTGCATATTCTGCTTATCAGCCCTTATAATTCTAAATAAAATGGCCTAAGATGACATGCATTTCTGCATATCATCACACCCCGAAACTTGAAATCATGTTTGTCCTCAAGCATGCATTTTACTCAAGAAATTCTAACTCACCTTCCGGCTTTCCTTTGGGATGACCAGATGTAATGGAAAATTTATGTTGTGCTTATGCAATGTGATTTATGATATTATGCGATACTACATTCTAAATGAATGCGATGATGCTTCGTAATATGCGTTCGTGTAGTGCGTGTCAAGAGTTTTCTTACGCTGGAACCAAGTATAATTCCAACGCAAGTTTCTCAGAGTGATTTGAGGTCGAACACGGGGATTGTTGTGTTTAGTGCAATACTAATGTGGTATATGCGACCGGTTAAACATAAAGAATAATGAATTGGGTTTGTAGAAACATAAAATGCGGTAAAGAATAAAATGCGATGGTAAATAAAGTGTGGTGAAATAAATTGCAGTGATAAAATAAATAAATAAACAATTAATTATACAGGGCAAGGATTGGCTGTGAAGTTGTGCAAAAGAATCTGGTGAATGCGGTGGCAAGTCTTGTGAAATGAATCAGAAAGAGAATGGGTTGAGGGAAAGGACATCGCAAGCTCGTCAATCTTGCTAAAGACGCAACTAATGTTTCGCTTTCCCTTATCTTACACCTTTCAGTGATCAGCCGCGTTCCCATTACATTTTCACTTTTGCTCTCACAGGTGAAGATGTTATCAAGCATGCTTTAGTTAAACTTAGCCGATTTCCTTAACAAGGATTAACTTACTCGCTCAATGCTTCCCCTTACCCTGAGGATTAGTTACACATGATGGAGAAAATGGATGATGAATATATGGAAAAGAATAGAGAAATGACGATGAATACGATAATGATATTAAAATCTAAGGATAATAATTTGTTACAGATAGTGAATGAAAGTTTAAAGATGAACACATGAGATGAAAAAAAAAAAAGAACAATCACAGAAAGAGTGTCAATCTTTTGACACAGATCTCGATAGGAGACGATTTTCTTGCCGGCGTGTGGTAGAAATGGAGTGGAAAGCTTCCCTCTCAAGCTTGCTTTCCAGGTAGAAGTGACCTTTCGCACAGAGCTTCTTCTTTGGGAATGGAAATAATTGTTTGCTCCAAAGACTTACCTCTCGGTCTTGTCTCGTCTGTCTCCCAGATTTTTTCTAGATTGTCTCTTTAGATCAGCCTCCTTTCTTCAAAGTTAATGAAGCTATTTATAGACCTTGGCTTCTTCTGCATTAGTGGTCCCGCTCTGAAAATCTGATAATTCCTACCATGGCATAGTGGAAATGTCCGCTCTGCTCCACGATCAATTTATCAGAATCGTACAATAGAAAAGCTGTAGAATGTTAAAAGTCCTTGCGAATGCATTGCTTTTCACATCTTCAATCGATCGTCGCATGCGGTGTAATTTTTTTAATCTCTTATCGATTACCACATGCGGTGGAAATGCGTTGGTCGTTTAAGTCCATGATTGATCGTCGCATGCGTTACAACTGCATTGTTCTTTTTCGTTCTTGAATGATTGTCGCATGCTATGTGGATGCGTTGTTCATTTTTTTCCTCGAGCGGTTGTCACATGTGGTGACCTAATTTCTTGTAAAACAAAGACTTTGACATTTCGTTTTGCCATCACAATGCGGTTGGCGGGTGTGCTTGCGACACTTTACAATTTTTGCAATTCTAAGCCAATTTCTATACTGTCGATGCAACTTTTCCTTCTTTTTGCCGCATAATCTAAATAAAACGTTATAAATAACTTGTAAAACTACAAGTTATCACACCCCAAAATTTAGATATATGCTTGTCCTTAATCATATCCTCGACTAAGGCAATTCAGCTCAAATCCTATCCTAACTTTGCGTCGATCGGCTACTTCGAATGCTCCATCTCTACATAATTTCTCAACCTACAAGTTCCTTCTATCCTTTAACATTTGTTAACATGCTCTACTTTATTCTTATCTAAGACAAACCTCTGCCCAAAGTTCCCTTCTAGTTTTGAGAAGAATGTTTTACTTCTTCTTGCGAAAACAACGAAGTGTGTCTTTTATGCGGTGGTCTGGTTTGCGTCATCCTATAGAGAACGTTGATCATGGTTACACCCTTCGTTTTGGCTTGCTCCCACGGGTGTCATGCGAGCATCCAACTACGGTTGTGTACCAATCCCAACTTGAACTCTCGATCCTTAGCCAAGTTTTACTTTTGCTTGTCAGAGAAGTTGTCTCTTTTATCCTTATTTTCTCTATTTTTTTTTTGTTTTTTGTTTTTTGGTATTGCGTTGATTCTGGTAACCTACCTTCGTTTTGGCTTGCTCCCACGGGTGTCATGCGAACATCCAACTCGAGCAAGTTCCTTTCACGACTTCTCTTATCAGGTTGGGATTTTTCCTTACGCTGACAGCGGAGTTTACTTCCTTTTTTTTTTTTTTTTGATGATGATGAACGCATTTGCCTGATATTACGTGTCCGCTTGATCGCATCTACTCAGACCTTCCCCATCCCTAAATTTAGAGATGCGCAAGGTCCTCATTGCATTGTTTTGGACAGAAAAGAGAAAACACTTAGTCAAAATTTTGAAAAGAAGGTTTGAGTAGAGTTCTTGTAATAGAGAAGGTCAAGCAGAGCTATTGCGATGAATTGTCTAAGTGTTTCGGCAGAAAATGCAATGTATAAAATTTTTTTGCTAAGTATATGCATACTACTCATCATGGCAGCATAAATAAGAATAACCACATAAATTGACAAAGGATGATAAAAATAAAGAGGCCAACGAATAAGGAAAGAATGATTACTCAGTTGTATAAAATTTGTCTAAGTACACAAAGAATTATAAATATCACAAACACAAAATTGTAAGTATGTACAGAAGAATACAAGGTATAACTATCTATAAAAATTGAATGGCCGCAAAAAAATGCAAAATTGTGGAGAATGTGGTCCACCCCCAAATTTAGAGTTGCGGCGGGGGCTCTTGGTGAGAGAGGCGGAGGAGCTCTTTGTGGCGCTTCTTGAAATTGCAGAGGTTGCTGTAGATGTGGAGGCACCATGGGACCATGTAGATATGTCGTTAAGAAATTGAAGTACTCATGGTTGTGCTCGGCCATCTGTCTTTAGTTCAGGTGAATGGTAAAGATGTTGTGTTGAATATTGACCATCGCCTATCGCAACATTGTGTTACTGTCTCGCAACTCTACATTGCTCTTTCGCAACTCTGTTAATGCATGGTGGAAGAAGGTGAACTCTTGAGATTAAAAGACCCGCATATTCTCTAAGGCAGCAGCAAGGGATGCGATGGTGGATTGCGCCGTCGATGTTTCACCAGCATCGGTTTGAGGCTAAGCGGAAAGGCCTGCTCCCAAACCGTGTGGGTCATCAACATGCAACGATGTTGGTGGTGCAAAGTAGGGTGGAGATGGATGGTGAGGGGATGCTACTGGAGATGCGGGGTTGGAGTCGAGGGCAAGAAAGAGGTTTGTGAATTGTTTGAGAAAAGGGGAAAGGGGTTCGTTTGGAGGGCTTGGTTGGAGAATGACTAAAGGCAAAAGGTCCAAGGGTAGACTTGTTTGCTTCTGCAGTGAACTTCCTTGGACGATTTCCTTTCCTTTGTCACTGCGACGTTGCTTCTTTGGTTTTGGTGGTTGCGGCGCATTTAAATCAATGAGGGGCCTTTTTGTTGGAAGCTCAGGGCAATACGGTGAATCCTTGAGAAGCATTCTCAGGATCTTCATATGGATGACGCCATGAGCTTTAGGCATGGGCTCTTTGTCAATACATTCAGCGTATCCTCCATATGCTCTTCTTCAGGATCATCAATCAGCTTGTTACCCGGTGCTTCTGGGAAAGTCTTCAACTGATAGAGCTCATTGATGTTCTTTGTGCTGAACAGCACTACCCTCCCTTCAATGATCACCGCATCTTCGGTGTCATGGAGCTGGCCGTGATAGAAGGCCCTCACTATCGCAGGAATAACGATAGATGGATATTGGCAGAAAGTTTCCCACCCATGTTCCACCACAATGCTGGTGATTAGATCCGATAGTGGCGCCAATGCAGGGAAGAAGACCATTTCCATCCATAAGTCATCATTTTCTTTCTTGGTTGTTGGACACCTCCTGGTCGATGCAAGCTCGCTGCTTTCCACTTTAGCTTTGCCCTTTTCTTGAGCAGACGCAAGGCAGAATTTTTGTTTTTGTTTGCGTTCCCTCGCCTTGCGTTGCTCTTCTTTTTCCCTTTCCCATTCTTCCACTTCTTTTCTCTTTCTCTCTTTAACGTGCTGCATATTTGCTTTACGGCGTCTTTCCTTCTCCTCTTTCTCCTTCTTCTCCACTTCTTCTTCTTTTCTCATTTCTCTTTCAAATTGCTCCGAGGCGAGCACAAGGCGCTGCTCATCCTCGAGCCTTCTTCTTTCTTCTTCTTCCACCCTTGCATTGTCACAGCGAACCGCCTCATCGTGAACTTTTCTGGCCAAATCACCTGCTGCAATGCTTTGGCACGCACGTGACATCTTTTCTTTTTTCTCCTCTAATTCTCTTTTTCTTTTCTCCTCCTTCTCTGCTATGCGTTGAAAGAATGTTGGGTCACTTGTGGACCCTTATGGCACATTCTCCTTGTGACGCCACATTAAAGGGGTGATGTCAGGGTCTTCTCTGTCTTCAGACGCAACTAATCTGGTATGCGGCAATGAAGTTTGTAGTTGCACTGATGCTCTAACTTGTCCTGACACCCCCTCTTCCACCCTTGCGGTGGTTAATTCTCCATCAAAATCTAAACTTTCCTCTCTCTTCCTTCTTTCTTCCTCTTTCTTCAGGCGCTTCTCTTGTCGCCTGCGTTTTTTTCTTTCACTTCTCTTATTTTCTTTCTTCTTCTTCTTCAGTCGGGTGGCTTCATCTCCTTCCACCCGTTTTTCTTTACTTTTTCTCTTCTCCTTCTCTTCAGCCTTCCCCGGCTGCTTCTTCACCTCTACAACCTCCAAAACAGGCCTGATGGCTCCCTCATTGGAGTCTGTTGGGGTAGTCTCCTTAGGATCCGAAGTGGCCAGGGCTGATTCACTATGATTTATGATAAATGGAAATTTTATGTTGTGCTTATACGCTGTGATTTATGATATTATGCGATACTACATTCTAAATGTATCTGATGATGCTTAAATGCTTCGTAGTATGCGTTCGTGTAGTGCGTGTCACAAGTTTTCTTACGCTAGAACCAAGTATAATTCCAACGCAAGTTTCTCAGAGTGATCTGAGGTTGAACACGGGGATTGTTGTGTTTAATGCGATACTAATGTAGTATATGTGACCAGTTAAACATAAAGAATAATGAATTGGGTTTGTAGAAACATAAAATGCAGTAAAGAGTAAATTGCGATGAAGAATAAAATGCGATGGTAAATAAAGTGCGGTGAAAAAAATTGCGGTGATAAAATAAATAAATAAACAATTAATTATACAGGATGAAGACTGGCTGTGAAGTTGTGCAAAAGAATCTGGTGAATCCGGTGGCAAGTCTTGTGAAATGAATAAGAAAGAGAATGGGTTGAGGGAAAGGACATCGGAAGTTCGTCAATCTTGCTAAGGACGCAACTAAGGTTCTGCTTTCCCTTGGCTTACACCTTTCAGTGATCGGTCACGTGTATGGTGAAACAGGGATGAACGTGATGAATGCAAGGTTGTTTCCATCTCTGGAAATACTTCTCGCTTTAGTTAACACATTCATCCATCCTTCTTTCGATAGGCGGAATAACATGTTCACTTCTGCTCTCACAGGTGAAGATGTCGACGGGCATACTTTAGCTAAACTTAGCCAATTTCCTTAACAAGGATTAACTTACTCGCTTAATCTTTCCCCTTACCCTGGGGATTAGTTACATATGTTGGAGAAAATAGATGATGAATGTATGGAAAAGAATAGAGAAATGACGATGAATATGATAATGATATTAAAATCTAAGGATAAGCATTTGTTACAGATAGTGAATGAGAGTTTAGAGATGAATAGAAAATAAGAACAAACATGGAAAGAGTGTCAATCTCTTGACATGGATCCCGATCGGAGATGATTTTCTTGCCCGCGTATGGTAGAAATGGAGTGGAAAGCTTCCCTCTAAGGTTTGCTTTCCAGGTAGAAGTGACCTTTCGCACAGAGCTTCTTCTTCGGGAATGGAAATAATTGTTTGCTCAGAGACTTACCTCTTGGTCTCGTCTCGTCTGTCTCCCGGAGTTTCTCTAGATTGTCTCTTCAGACCAGCCTCCTTTCTTCGAATTTGATGAAGTTATTTATAGACCTTGGCTCCTTCTGCATTAGTGGCCACGCTCTGAAAATCTGATAATTCCTGCCATGGCATAGTGGAAATGTTCGTTCTGCTCCACGATCAATTTTTCAGAATCGTACAGCAGAGAAGCTATACAATGTCAGAAGTCTTTGCGAATGCGTTGCTCTTCACATCTTCAATCGATCGCCGCATGCAATGTAATTGTTTTGATCTCTTATTGATTTCCGCATGCGGTGGAAATGCGTTTGTCGTTTGATTCCATGATCGATCGTCGTATGCGTTGCAATTGCATTGTTCTTTTTCGTTCTTGAATGATTGCCACATGCTATGTGGATGCGTTGTTCATTTTTGTCCTCGAGTGATTGTCGCATGCGGTGACCTATTTTCCTACAAAACAGAGACTTGGACATTCCATTTTGCCATCGCAATGGGGTTGGCGGGTGTGCTTGCAACATTTTATAATTTTCGCGATTCTAAGCCAATTTCTATACTGTCGACACAACTTTTCCTTCTTTTTGCCGCATAATCTAAATATAACGGTATAAATAACTTGTATTTCTACATGTTATCACCAGCTTCTTAGAATATAATTTCCTCATCCCTCTAACCATCGTCGTAATGCTCCCCTCCACTTCAGCTGCTTCTTCAAAAAGATCTTTTCCAAGTTTAAATCCGGCAAGCGCTTGCTCAAAAACTATTTATTCATTCATCACAATTTTGGGTTTAGCTTTTGAGAATGTGTTCATTCAAAATACTTCAAAAATTTTGCGATTACTTATTCAAATGCGGCGTTGAACCTGGTTACGACCTTCATTTTGGCTTACCCCCACGTGCATCATGCGGGCATCCAACTTCGGTTGCATTCCATATTCAACTCAACTCTTGTCTTGCTTGATTTGGCTTGCGCCGGACAGAGGAGTTGCGCTTATGCATTGATCTTGGCGACTTACCTTCGTTTTGGCTTGCCCCCACGTGTGTCATGCGGACATCCAACTACGGGTAAGTTCCTTTCACAACTTAACTCTTATCAACATGGGTTTCCCCATTGCGTTGACAGTGGAGTTATTATTCTCTAAATTCTCACTTCTCTTTTTTTTCTTTTTCTTTTTCTTTTTTTTTTTTTTTTGCAAATGATCACAATGCAATGAACGCAATTCTTCGAGACCGTGCCACCCCTAAACTTAGAGGTTGGCAGCATTCTCACCCCAAAACTAAAAACAAAATCAACAGGAATGCGATAATAAATTTTGAGCGAAGGTTTACATAAAATAAAACTTAATACTTTCAAAATTTGAAGAAGCTATAGAAGTAAGAAGTGCCTTGTGATGATTAATTAGAAGATGCGGTGAATTATACGTACCATCATAAAAATACCGCAAAGCAATACAATCGGGAAAAAAAGAATTTCAAAAGGATAATGCATAAAGGATAACAAGAAAAGAACCTTAGGTGGAATAACGCATGCAATTATGCGTTGGAATCCACGCGATCGAAGCCATGCGTTGAAGGATGAAAGGAATTCTTTCGTTGTACTGCACACCGAGGAGACTTATTAGGATAAGTTAAAGTTCTGCTCATCGGCTTCTTTATACAGAGCCTAGATCGGCGACAACATTAATGGATTGCTCTGATTATGACATTCGCAGTATGTTTAGTCCTTCTGAATCTCTGCGACTAACGGCGTGGTAGGTGAAATGTCAACATCAGTTTTTGATTCTCCCGAGATGTATGTTGATGCGTTCATTCCACCAACCTTGCATTGATCCCATTAGTATGCGTTATCGTGTAGTCGCAATCATGCAGTGACCGCATTTGCTTAATACCGCAACTCTACACGATGACCGCAATCGCTTGACGAGCGCAACTCCCATGCAATGGACGCATGCGGCTAATTACCGCAACACCAATGCATTGATCAAACGTGTTCTCCTTTGAGATGGAGAGTTTTCTCCGCATGCGATCGTTTATGCGATAGTCCGGCTTCCGCATTTACATCCACTTCCTACGTTAGCTATAATAATAGAACATTGAACACATAATAATGCATAATAATGGGTTAGCCGAGAGTTTTAATTCTGAACATTGCAAGCTCATTTTCTCATGAATTCCTAACATAATTGCTGCATATTCTATTTATCAGCCCTCATAATTCTAAATAAAAGGCCTAAGATGACATGCATTTCTGCATGTCATCAATGTGCCCACCAAAGATGTGTTGACTCTATGCGGCAACCTTCTTGAGCAGATAATCGCGAGCGCAAATGATCATATAACACTGCGTTAATGCAATCACTTAATGCGCTCGGCCGTTGATTTCTTTGGATCGCATTCTCCGCCTTGCGTCAACGCATATTCTGCATAAAATACACAAGTTAGCTGTTTTAATGCGATGGACGTATGCGACCGCAATATTGTGAACGTAATGCTTTTGGACAAAATCTTGTACATTTTTATTAACGCAAACTTGCATTGTTTTATAACTTAGCACTGTAATAACGTGCATTTCTGCCCGTTATCAATCCCCTTGGAGGGTTGTAACATAGGATTTGAAACAACCCAAGCTTCAGTAAATGAATAGGGTCTTATAGTTCCGTCTTGGTTATTGTCTTCCATTTCAGGGGCATACTCATACCGTTCTATAAGATATGAAAATGGCTGGTCACACTTACAAGAATTACTAATTGTTAGTAAAGATCTTGACCGAAAACGATAACCAAAAGAACTATAGGAGTAAAGAGTTATTCTGATATAGTATTTGGTCATGAATTGTCTTGCTTCAGTGAAGGAATTGTTGAGTGCCCCTCGGTAGCAACTGTTCTAAATCACTAAAGTATCGTTGCAAATAAATAAATATTTATTGGGTACATTATTATTTTTGATAAATTTGGATTTTTATATATAAAGTTTAATAGAATTTGTTTAAATTTTTCAGCAATGTATATCGAATTCAATTATACAGCTGCTAGCTTTCGATAAATTTAACGGTGAAGGATATTCAAACTGGAAATCCAACATCAATACGATATTAGTTGTGGATGATTTGAGGTTTGTATTGATGGAGGAATGTCCTCCGGTTCCCAGTACAACAGCAAACTGAAATGTTCGAGACATCTATGATCGGTGGGTTAGGGCTAATGAAATAGCTCGGGCTTACATCTTAGCAAGTATATCCGATGTACTTAATAAGAAACATGAGGTAATGCCCACCGCCCGTGAGATAATGTCGTCACTTCAGGAGATGTTCGGGCAACCGTCATCCTCTGTTCGACATGAAGCCATTAAGTATGTCTACAGTACTCGCATGAAAGATGGTTCCAATGTTAGAGAACATGTTCTCGAGATGATGATCCATTTTACTATTGTTGAGACTGAAGGGCCGATGATAGATGAGATAAGTCAAGTAAGTATGATATTGGAATCTCTTCCGAAGAGTTATCTACCTGTCAAAACCAATGCTGTTATAAACATAATTACTTATAATTTGGCCACTTTGTCAACGAGTTACAGACATATCAGTCTATGATGAAACCTAAGGAAAAAAAAGGTAAATTTTATTTCTCGATCTAAGAAGTTTTTTAAGGGGTCAATGCTTGGAACAAGACCCACTAATAACAAGAAGTCTGCTCCATCTTCAAAGGTGTCAAAATCCTCATTTATGATTTCCTTCATCGTTGAAGCTCATGATATGTAGGTCCATTAGGTCCCTCTACTAGCTCATAAATTGGAATAGCAATAAAAGTTTGATTCACTTAGGTTTATCATTGCCATTTTGAGTCTAGGATACTTAACTCTTAAGCCTTCGAGTCAAAGTAGAGGAAAACGATCTGAAGGTTGAATAAAACCTTCCAGGGCTTGTAATTACATAGTTAGGATGGCTAAACACACATATACAGAAGGGATAAAGAATTAGTTTTAAATTTCCTATTGATTGTTGCATGCAAGTGATTCTATCTTTGTGAATATTGTGTTATCTTTTTGCTTTGAGATTAGAGTCACCCACTTATAGCAGATGATTCATTTTTATTGATGTCCTAGATGACTATGATCTTCTTGTTCACAATCACAAATTACTCTGATTTAAGGATCAAGTACAATTCAAGAGTCAGGGGAGGTTGTATGCTCGATGCTTGAAACTCTTCTATCGTTTACCTGATGGTAGCTCAATCGTATAGATGAAGTTCCAAGAACTAAACGATAGTTCAATTATGTAAACGATAAAACGAAGTGCTAGACGATCATGTAGTGGTGACGGGAAATTAGAAGTCAATTTTACTCGCCAACTAAAATCTCGTGGACACGGTATGCGATGCATGTTCCTAAGATATGTGTTGATAGTTGATACACTTGATGTGGAAATGTTTACTGTGCATGCATGATAATGTGCTACAAGCTCATGTAGCCATAAACTTGTAACGCTATTTTTATATCTTACAGCATATGAACAAATATGAATATGAATGAATGAACAAGTATATCCGTTATAAACATATACTTGGTGACAAAGATGGAATGTTATGTTGTGTTATTGCTCATGCACACTTTATGCGATACTACTTCTAAATATGCGTTGTTAACTATATGCTTGTAGTATGCTATAGAGTAATGTGTGTCATAAGTTTCCTTGTGCTAAAATCAAGTATAATTCCAATGCAAGTTTCTCAGAATAATCCGAGACACAGGGATTGTTTTCGTTAATGTGTTACTTTTGTGATACATGCGACCGGTTTTACAATTAATAAAAGATTTGGTTTGTACATGAATTTAAATTGCAATAAACATAAATTGCATTGATAAAATAAAAGTGTGTTAAAAAGGTACATCCTAAACTAACATGATACAAGATACAAGATACATGATACATGATACATGATACTAAGTTCGAGACTGACTGTGGAGTTTATACAAAGGATCGTGGTATACGATGGCAAGTCTATATGGATGAATCAAAAATAGGAAGAATAAACAGTAAAAACATCGCAAGTTTGTTAATTACGTTAAAGATATAACTAAGGTTCCGCTTTCCATTGGCGTACACCTCTTGGTGATTGGCCGCGTTCCCAAATCTCTATGGTGAAACAAGGATGAACGTGATGAACGCAAGGTTACTTCCATCTCTGGAAGTACTTCTCGCTTTAGTTAACGTATTCTTCCAACCCTCTCTCGATAGGCGGAATAACATCTTCACTTCTGCTCTCACAGGTGAAGATGTCATCTAGCATGCTTTAGCTAAACATCTTCACTTCTGCTCTCACAGGTGAAGATGTCATCTAGCATGCTTTAGCTAAACACAATTATTTCCTTAACATAGATTAATTTACTTGCTTAATTCTTACCAATTACCCAGAGAATTAAGAAAACGTCATGGAAAAAGTGAATCATGGATGAATGGAAATAGATAGAGAGATGATAATGGAAATGATCATAACAATTAATACTAAGATTAAGCGTCTGATACATAGTATGAATGATAGAGTAAAGAAGATGAGTACAGGTGATGAAAAAGAGATAGAAAGAAATACAAAAGAGTGTCAATGTCTTGACACAGATCTGAACGGAGGTTTTGCTTGCCGGCGTGTGAAATGGATGAAGAGGAGAGCTTCCCACTCAGGTTTTCTCTTCTGGTAGAAGTGATCTTCGTACAGAGCTTCAACGATGGGGATTGAAAGGATTCCTTGCTCGGAGAATCACCTCTCGGCCTTGTCTCTTGATTCTTCCTGGATCTTCTTTGGAAATCGCTTCAGACCAGTCTCTCTCTCAGATCAGTATACACGTTTCTATGTATTCCAGTACTCAAGTATCAAGTCTCAAGTATTTCTCTATTCTCATATCTTGTATATCTTTCAATGGAATTGCAGAAGCTATTTATAGGCGAAGCTTTGACTATTTGCATTGTGGTCCCCACTTTATTGTTAAGGCAGTTCCTGAAATGGTGGAGTGAATATTCCTTCTGTTATGCAATCAAACCCGTCAAAAATGCACAACTGACAGCTGTACAAGTGTCTGAATCCTCCGCAATTGCATTGCTCTTTTACATCTTCGATCTATCTTCACATGCGGTGTTGTTTTTTATTACCGCATGCGGTTGAATTTGCGTTGAACGCTAAGCTCTTGATCGATTTTCGCATGTGCCGTCATTTTGTTGATCGTCTCTCCATTATTGAATGACGGGCGCAATGCGACATAGATACGTTGTTCATTTTATCTTTGAGCCATGAAACAAACTTGAATAATTCTATTCTACAATCACAATGGTGTCAGTGGGTGTATTGACGAAAATTTATAATTCTCGCATTTCTTAGCCAATTTCCATACTATCGATGCAACTTTTCTTCCTTTTAGCCACAATATCTAAATAAAACGGTATAAATAACTTGTACTTCTACAAGTTATCAAAAGTCATGCATTGGACTGGTAATGAGTTAATGAATGTATGCGATGACCATGCGTTCTATCACAAGTTTTCTTGCGCTCATGTCAAGTATAACGCGAACGCAAGTTTCTCGGGTAATCCGAGGTCAAACATTGGAACTTGTAGCCATATGTATGCGGTCATGTGCATGGTGGTTTAAATAAAAGAATGGAATGGAGGTTGCTAAGTTAATCCTACTCCTACTCCTATCTAACAGACAACACAATGAGAATATGCATGAAAGGTAGAGATACGAAAAATCTTGACATGAAATAAATGTATGGGAAAATAGATAAAATGCGGAGATGATTTCATTGCAACCCTTAAGAGTGACCACAAGGGAAACCTTAGTCAATGCAAGCCATGCGATCATGCTACACTTATGCACAACAAATCATTTTCCAATGCAAATGCGGTGCTCCTAAGTCTAGGACGCATGTGTTGAATGCAAAAGTGTCCATAGAGCTTATTCCTAAGTCTCTACTCTTTTCCTATGCGATGATGCAAAATGCACATAATGTTGCGGTGATCGCACACAATCGTATCCTATCTCTATGATGCATGTGAAGGGTTAATAGCAAACAATGCTTATTCCTAAGCTCCTAGCTCTTGTATTATGTGTTCTAATCTGACTCTCCCGAGCCTAGATTCTGACCTGACCTTCCCAAGCCTAGATTCTGTCCTTAGACTACCCTCCTGAGTATCCCTAATGGACGAATGAAGCATACATAATACAAGACAATCGCATGAACTAGGTTGACGCAAGATTGTTCCTATCCCTAGTGAACAATGATTTACATTGCTTAATGTGACCAACCACTTACCCACCCGGGCAGTTGGTTGTTGCTAACTTTACTCATAGATAAGAAATGCGTTTGCCTATAGACAGGTGTTGCAACAGCTTCACACTAAGAAAATAAGATTACCCGTACACTCACGCAACGCACACATCTCGGTGAGTTGCTACATGCTTCATATCCCTAATCCACATGACTAAGTATGTGATACCCAAGCAATCTCACTAAGTGTTGCAATGAAAGTAAGGATGTTAAGTAAAGAAGATGGAGATGGAGTCGAAGGAAATGTAGAAATGTATTGCATATAGAATGTATTAATTCCTTAATTCCAAAATGTCATACAATACAATATAAGAAAAGAAAGGAAAATGAAATGATAGGCTGGAAGAAAAGACTTGCTTCCAGCGGAATGGATGAAGAAGGTGAAGAACTCTCAAACTTCTTCTCACGCATTTATTTGGATTGCGGGGAATATCCCCGGATCACAAGGATCATCCCCGGATAACTTGAATTTCAGCTCATCGGCTTCTATTTATAGAGCTTGGGTCACCGAAAACATTAATTGGACTAATCTGAGTCTGACATTCGGCGCGTTATTCCTTCCTGAACCTCTGCGACTAACAGCATGGTAGGTGAAATGTCAACATCATCTTTTGGTTTTTCTCAAGGTAGATGCATTGATGCGTTCATTCCACCAACCTTGCATTGATCCCATTAGTATGCATTTTCGCGCAGCCGCAATCATCCAATGATCGCATTCGCTTAATACTACAACTCTACATGATGACCGTAATCGCTTGACAAGCGCAACTCCCATGCGATGGACGCATACGGCTGGTTATCGTAACATCCATGCGTTGATCGATGCGTTTGCCTTTGCAATGGAGAGTTTCTCTGCATGCGGTCATCTATGCAATGGAGAGTTTTCCCGCTTTTGCGTCCATTTCCTGTTTTAGCTACAAAAATAGAACATTGAACGCATAATAAAGCAAAATAACGGGTTAGCTGAGATTCAACATGCTGATCGATGCAAGCTCACTTTCTCATGAATTCTTATCATGATTGTCGCATATACTGCCTAACAACCTTCATAATTCTAAGTAAAAGCCCTAAGATGACATGCATTTCTACATGTCATCATGTAGACGACAGTTGACTGGAGCCAAAAGATCATATAGACGACAATTGAAGAGTTAGACAATCATATAGACGATTGGACGCGAAACTAAACAGTCGTGTACACGATGTAATAGGAACTACATGATCATGTAAATGATACTTTAGTAAATGCTAAACGATCGTAGAGTTAGAAAGAAAAAACACAAGAGTTTAAGTGGTTTGGCCAAAGGCTTGTGTCCACTGTGCAAATCGAGAGGGTCTCTTTTATTACTTCTTCTTCAATGTTATTACAGAACGAATGCCTTGTTCTCTCTCGTTTTCTTATTATCATTCTCACATTCATTTTCCTTTATATACACAAGGCGCAATGGTCAACAATAAAGCTCTGGTAGTTACAATACATAATAGAAAGAAGTCAACAATGGTTCAACTGACTGCAACGTTGTTTTCTTGTCTTTGGTCCTTTCTATAACAATCTCCACCTTTGTAAGCATCCAGAGTACCTTTCCCTCTTTGCTTGTTACGCTGACTTAAGCTAACCTTTTTCAGGTAACTCGAACCCGAGAAGTTCCAAGCATCGACCAAGTTTGCTTAATGGAACTGTTTTGGTTAGCATATTAGCTACATTGTCTGAGGTATGAATCTTCATTACCTCAACTTCCTCTTTCTCAATTTCCTGTCAGATGAAATGATATTTAATGTCAATGTGCTTGGTTCTGCTATGAAACTGTTGGTTTTTAGATAGCTAGATTGTGCTCTGGTTATCACAATATATGCTGACCTTTGTTGGTGTTATGCCGAAATCGTTTAGTAAACCTTTCAGCCATAAAACTTCCTTCACAGCCTCAGGCAGTGCAATAAACTCAGCCTCTGTTGTGGAAAGGGCCACAATAGGCTGCAAACTAGCTTTCTAGCTTATCAAATTGTTCCCCCATAGAAAAACGTAGCCTGATAGAGAACACCTTCTGTCAAATCCCCTACATAATCTGCATCTACATAACCATACACTTCACCATTGGAAGGCTCAATCTATCTATATAAGACCCTTGCATCCTTTGATGAACATATATACTTCAGTATCCACTTAACTGCTTCCCAAAGACATTTACCAGGGTTTTCCATCTACCTACTAACCATAATTGTTGCATAGCATAGATCTGGTCTGGTGGAAGTCATAAGGTACATAAGAGATCCCACTGCTTGGGAATAGGGAACAACCTTGATATGGTTTATATGCTCTTCATCTGTACTTTTTGGATTATTTGCAGTTGAAAGCTTGAAATGAGGTGTAAAAGGAGTGTTAATTGGTTTAACACCCTCCACTTTGAACCTCTGTAATATTTTTGCACAATATTCTGATTGACTCACTTTTAATTTGCCCTATTTTTTGCCTCTCTCAATCTCATTGACTAGAATCCTTCTTGATTCCCTTATGTCTTTCATATCAAACTCTTTCATAAGAAGCATTTTAACTTGCCTTAACTCTTCTTTGGAACTCTCATCCAGCAGCATGTCATCTATACAAAGAAGTAGATAAACTGGTTCCTTGAAGCTACTAGTGTTTGTATAAACACACCAATCATATAAGCTTCTCTTGAACCTCTTGGAGATCACTTCATCAAACCTCTCATACCAACATCTTGGTGGCTGCTTGAGGCCATAAATAGGCTTATTCAGCATACACACCAAGTCTTCTTCTCCTCTTTTCAGATAACCTTATGGTTGCATCATGTAAATGGTCTCATTCAACAACCCATGTAGATAGGTTGTCTTCACATCCAATTGGTCTAACTCCAAGCCCTTTTGCATAACTAAGGAAAGGAGTAGTCTAATGGATGTATGCTTCACCACTAGAGAAAAAACCTCAGTGTAATCTATTCATTCTTTTCGAGTGAACCCCTTAGCAACTAGCCTTTCCTTGCACCTAGACTTTTGCACCCCTAGAATCTCTTCTTTAAATTTGTAAATCCACTTACATGAGATAGGTTTATACCCTTTAGGCAAAGATACTAGTCTCCAGGTATCATTTTGGTTGAGGGACTTCATTTCATCATTCATTGCCTCAATCCAATGTTAAGCATCAGGGCTGTTTGTTGCTTCTTCAAAGCTGGTAAGTTCATTGTTGCTCAATGAAATGGTAGCACTTAATGCTACACTAGCAAAATCAGATTCTTGGTATTTAGCCGGTGGCACAATAGTTCTTCTAGGTCTATCTCTTGCTAATGAATAATTATTTAAGTCTCCATGTGTCTCAACTTGTTCACTGGTTCCAGTAGTGTCATCACTTTCAAATTCTAGATTTTGAAAGGAAGTAGAAGCTCCATGATCATTTTGAGGCTCCACCTCAAAATTTGTGCTACTTGCCTTTGTCATAGATGTTGTTGGTTGTTCAGACATCATAAACATATTATTCTCTCTGAAAACCACATCTCTACTATTCACACATCTCTTTTAACAAGATGCCACAGCCTATAACCCTTCACTCTCGGTGTAAAGCCTAAGAGCATGCATTTTACAGCTGTAGGTTTCAACTTACCTTGCCTTTGATGCACATAGCCTACACATCCAAACACCTTAAAGTGTTCCAGCTTAGGTGGCTGCCCTGTCCACCTTTCTTCTAGAGTTTTTAGCTCTATGGGCTGATGAGGACGCTTATTGAGAGTGTATGTTGTGTAGGAAATAGCTTCAACCCTATACTTTTCAGGCAATAGGGCATTGGACAGCTAACATATAACTCTTTCTAACACTGTTATATTCAATCTTTCAGCTACTCCATTTTGTTGGGGTGTGTACCTCACTGTTCTATGCCTTACTATGCCATGCTCCCTGCAAAACAAATTGAACTTCTCTCCACAAAACTCTAAACAATTATCAGTTCTCAAATATTTAATATGTTTAGAGGTGTGCTTTTCAATAAAGGTCTTCCATTCCTTGAATCTACTAAACACTTCATCTTTGGATTTTAGAAAGTAAACCCAACTCTTCCTTGAGTAGTCATCTACCAAGAAAAGAAAGTACCTTGCTCCACTTAGAGATGGAGAGTGAGTTGGCCCCAACAAGTTTGAATGCACATATTCAAGTATTTCCTTAGAAGTGTGTTGTCCTTTGGGAAAGCCTTGCCTTGTTGCTTGCCTAATATGCAATTTTCACAGAATTTTAAGTTGTCTTCAACACCCCTTGGAAGAATCCCCTATTTTGAGAGTACTTGCAGCCCCCTCACACTGATATAAGAAAGCCTTTTGTGCCATAACTCATCTTCTATGGGTTCTTCATCAGTTGCCATCAAGGCTGAGTGTGTCATTTGCACATCTTTGATACCATACAAACCAATCACCTTGGTTGCCACCAATACTACTTTAGAGTCTTTAATTATTTCGAAGTGCCTCCCACACCTCTATACTTATAGCCTATAACATCAAACATCCCTAAAGATAGGAGATTCCTCTTCAATGTACGAACATGCCTCACGTTCCTAATCAATTTCACTGAACCATCTTGCATTTTCAAGGATACAGACCATATTCCAATAGCTCTACAGGTGTTATTGTTTTCCATGTAGATCAGCCCACCATCCCACTTCTTGTAGGTGCAAAACCGTCCTTTAGATGGCGTCATGTGTACTGAACAACCAGAATCTAACACCCAGTCCTGAATCTTCATAGTATTCTGCTCTCCACCTTCTTCAGTTGCAGCCAATGCATCTGAATACACAAGGAAATTATCCACTACAATAGCCTCAGTCTGTTTTCCACCCTTGTTCTGTTAGTTCAGCTTCCTCTTACAGACATAGCAGTTCTTTTTCGTGTGCCCCATTTTGTGACCAAAATGGCACTTAATCTTGGACTTATCACCATCATTTTTTTCCCTTGCCATTGTTCTTGTTTTTCCCCTTTGAAAACAAACTTTCACCTCCTTGTTGTTCTTTCTTATGCATTTGTAACTCTAATTCTCTGACTCTTACTGTTGATATGATTGCTTCTCTTGTTATTTTTTCTCTACCGTACTTCATGGGTGTCTTGACATCTTTAAATGATTATGGTAGAGAATTCAGTAATATGAAAACCTCATTTTCTTCCTCAATATTGTTTCCTATAGATCTGAATTCAGAAGACAGCCTCTTGAACTCATTCAGATTATCCGTGAAGGACTTTGCAGCATCCATCTTGTAGGTGAAAAATCTTTCCCTCAAGAAACTTTTGTTGGGTAGGTCTTTGTTGAAATATATCTCATTCAGTTTGTTCCAGAGGGCATAGGAAGTAGGCTGGTCTACAATCTGCCTTAAAACACTATCTGTGACATTCAAGACAATGGTTCCATACGCGTTTACCTCAATTGTCTCTTTCTCTGCATCGGTGAGTGTTTCAGGGTACTTTACAGGGCCCATAATGGCCAAGAGTGCCTTCTGCTATCCCAAGACTGCCTTAATCTTCACTTTTCATATTTCAAAGTCTGTCTTACCATCAAACTTCTCAATTTCATATCTGGTTGTTGCCATTTTTGATCTTCAAGATTGACTAATCTAATTCGAAGTATGCAAGAATTAAAATCTTGGATCTATCTTGAACTATTCACTGAACTCTGATACCACTTGATGTCCCAGATGACTATGATCTTCTTGTTCACAATCACAAATTACTTAGATTTAACGGTCAAGTACAATTCAAGAGTCAGGGGAGGTACACCTTTTTGCCACTTTCTTGTCCTTCCCAAACATTTATAAATCTCTTTTTCTTTTCGATGATAGCTTTTATCATTGATAAACATGCTATTAGTTATAACTTCTATGCATTACTTACATTTTAGTTTGAGATTCAACTTTATTAATTGAATTCACTAAGTTGGCTATCAATGATAGATTTCTATAAGTAGTTATTAACTATGAAAATATAATCAAAGATTAAGTTATCAATGATAGAAAATATTAGTGGCTATCGCTGATAGACTTTCATTTGCTATTAATATTTATTATTTGTTATAAAAATAAAATTTTATGATTGACTTGTTGGTGTTAAGGCACTTATGAATTGAGTACTTTAAAGTCTTGGGTACGAAACTCAGCCTCATAATTCTTGTGAAGAAAAAGGGAAGAAGAAAAAATTCAAATAAGGAAAGAAAAATTTAAAAAAATAAGAGAAAGAGAAAAGCAAACACTAAAGAAATGAAAGAAAATTAAATGGAAAAAAAGGAAGCAAAAACTGGAGAAGTGAAAGAAAATTTTTTTTTAAAAAAAAAAAAAAGAAAAGGAAGAAGTAGAAAATGAGAGAGAAAATAAAATAAAATAATTAAAAAAAGAAAAAGAAAAAGGAAGATCCAAAAATCGGAGAAAGAAAAGGGAAAAAAAAAAGAGAATAAGCAAAAATCGAATAAAGAAAAAAAAATTAAAAAAGAAAAAAATAAAAAGAAGGATGAAAAAAAAATAAAGAAAAGAAAAAAAAGGAAAAAAATGAAGGAAAGAAACAAAAATTTGATAAAAGAAAGAATAAAATAAAAATAAAAGGAAGAAACAAAAGCCATAGAAAGAAAAGAAAATAAAAAATAAAAAATAAAAGAAAAAAAATAACTAAAAATTGAAGAAAGAAAAGAAAATTAAAAATGAAACAATGGAGGAAAGAAGCAAAAGTAGAAGAAAATAAAGAAAATAAAAAGACTAAAAAATAGATGTACAACAAGACAAGGGAGGGTGAAATTAGAAATTAAAAAAAAAATCAAAGGTTGACTAGTCAATTCATACATATTTGCAAATATTTTAAAGATATAATATATTTTTAGATTTTTTTCTCTTATTCTACTATCTATTACAAATATCATTAAAATTAAAATGTTAGAATTGTATTAAAATATTAAAACTTATTAAACATTCAAGTATAAAAATTAATTAAGGTCACGTTTACCAAAACATAAAGAAAATTGAAATAATTAGAATAAGATTCATTGATGGATTGGTTTTGATTGTGTTTACCTATAACTATGAATCTATCACATTTTACTGTTATCGTTACTGTTACTATTTGACTCTAACAGTAATGATAATGGTAACGGTATCGGTAATAGTAATGGTAATGGTAACAGTAACATGAAAAATTCATCATTTTCATATTGTTACAATAACAATATTTATAACGGTAACGATAACGGTAACGATAAAAATAGTGGGTTTCACGTAATTTTCAACTGCAATCAGATTGAACACCTTTTATTCCTCAATCAGATTATACGATTTGATTAAAAATTTCAAGGCAGACCTTATATCTCATTACGATTGTGGAAAGCAGGCAAACAACAACAAAAATAATCAATTAGGGCCCACTTTATACATTACCATTGATGGATTATTTTCAATCAGTATAAACATGGCCTAAAAAATAAGAGTGTAAACATTAAATGTACGAGGATCATACAAAATTAAACAACTAAATTTATGATTTAATTTTGTAAGAAAATATAAAAATGAAAGGTTTAAACCTATCATTACTTTGTATGAATGAAGATGGATCTAATATTTTTGTGGTGTTTGGTTAAAAGAATAAGAAAGGGTGCAAGAAAAATGAGGGTAGGAGGCTATTGAAGTTAAACCTTACTTTTCATATGATTAATTATAAATTAAACCTGAGCTTTTCATATGATTATTACTTATGAATTGAATCTTTTGCTTGGTTGGTTGGGAGAAAGGACCAATAAAAAATAAAAATAAAAAAAGAAAAAGAAAAAAGAAAAAAAGGAAGAAAAACATTTTTTCCAGTGAATTCTATCTACCTTTTCAATAATGTGCGAAGAAAAAAGAAAGATGCTATTCTTGTTGAGAAATAATTGCTAGAAGAGAAATCGTGTAGCCATCTTAAGCTTGAGTGGGGTCCACAATTTAACAATAGGTATTTTTTTTTCTCTATGTTATAATTTACTTTATGCTTAAAAGGTTCATTCCCTCATCATTTCATTCACCGTTAACCCATTTTTTCCTCTCCCTTTTCTGTTCATATTTGTTGTAATGTTACATTGCATATAAAGATTAATTGAATTGGGGTTTTAGCATAGTCATGATGAGATTCTTGAAAATAGTTCAATATATTGTAATAATTCATAGTTAACTTTAGTGTTTTAAATGTGTTCGAAACTATTCTAAAATGGTTAAGTTTTTCCTCATTCAACAATTATTTTTAATAGTTGTTTAGAAAAAAAAAATTATTCAAAAAATAAAGTCATCTCTTGGCTACTCATTTTTGGAAGGTATCACTAAATTTTTCCATGGTTGATGGTCACCTTCCTTTTTACCATATGTGTCTTCTATCTCTTTGATTTGGAGTTTCGTGAGTGTTTTCATCTCTTTAAAACGATAAGGTTCAATTCCTTTATTTAAGTGAAGAAATTATGGACTTTCTTCTAGATATTTACTTACCGTGAGTGTTTCCAATTGGTTTCTTTTCTTCATTATTAAACAAAATGAAATATGTTCTAAATAGAAAATGGTGCGTATTCCTACAAAAATTACGACCTGATTAAAGAAAATACTACCAGACATTCATGTTTGCAAAACAAAGGAAAATAGGTTCTAATGTTCAAAGTAAAGAAAATAGAGAAACAATGAAGAAATCTGAACTTAAAATTAAATTATCTCATCTCGGTTATAATCTTGTATTTATACGAGAATCTGAAGATTCTTCTTAATTGTAAATCATGAATAAGTTAGGATTAAATTCTATTAGCATCATGATTAGTTCCCTAGTTTTATTTGAATCCATATTCACCTTTTTTTTCCCCTTTTTTTACTTATTCTCTCTTTTTTTTGGCCTATTCCATCAAGGTTCAAATGGATCAATAACAAAAATCATTGAATTTTCAATAATTAGAACCAAGGCTAGTTTGGACGATTTGCTTTATAGGTTTCTAAAACATATTAATCGTACAAATATATTCACTACTTAGGTTTGGCAAAAAAGAAAATATTGTGACTACTTAGAAGTTTTTTGTTTTGTCATTTACTTTTTTAAATGTTTTAAAATTTTATGACAAGTTTTTTAACTAAAAGAAACACGACTTTTTAATGAAAAAAATTTTTCAATAGAAAAGATGTCAAATTATTTATGGAAATAGTAAAAAAGAAAAAAACACTGATAATCATTGATAGACTTTTATCAATGTCTATCAGTAAAAATGTCAAACTATTTACGGAAATAGTGAAAAAAAAAAAAAAACACTGATAGTCATTGATAGACTTCTATCAGTGTCTATCAGTGATAGAAACAGATAGAGATCTATCATTGATAGAGGCTGATAGAAATCTATCAGTGTCTATTAAGTAACTTTAAAAATGTAAAGAAAGTAAAAAGAAAACAAAATTCAATATTTTTAATTAAAAATAAATGGACATAGCATCTAAATACAACAATGTAACATCAAAGATAAAACTTAGGCCTCTCTATAACATTTTTTTTTTCAAATTAAGTCTATAAATATTCCTTCTGCCTCTAAATTAATGAATTTTTTATTTATATTTTAAGAATATTTTTAAAATTCAAGTCAAAATTTGAAGTTGTTTTTAAAAAAGTTGTTATGGTTTTTGTAATTTGGCTATGAATTCAACATTCATACTTAGGAAATATGCAAATTATGGTAAGAAATTTAGAGAAGATAGGTTTAATTTTTAAAAATAAAAAATAAAAAACAAAATGGTTATCAAATGGGGCATTATTAATTTCGCTTATTGTTTTCTATTTTTGAAATTTATGTTTGTTTTGTCCCAATTTTTATTTCATGAGTCTCACTTTTCATAAAGAAATATTTAAATTTTAGTAAAGTTCAAAAGACAAAAAAACTACTTCTTAAGTTATGTTTGATAACCATTTCGCTTCAAAATTTCTATTCTTGAAATGTATGCTTGTTTTCTTTCAATATCCTTACTATGATTTTCATCTTTATTATAAAATATTTAAATTTTTAGTCAACTTTTAATCATTTTTTTTAGTTTACAAATTTTTAGTTTGATTTTTTACAACATCGATAGAAAGTGGATTATAAAATAAATATCGATAGAAGTAATGCTTTTAAGTTTATTTTTCAAAATATCAAAAATAAAAAAACCAAAATGATTATACAAAGTGGACCTATTTTTCAAAACTTTGCTTGTTTTTTTAACAACATCAATTGATTGGAAATGAAAACAAAAAACAAAGAAACTTAACCGTATGAGTAACATTTATGAGGTTAATTCTAAAAATCAAATAGTTGTCAAACAAAGCCTTCGAAATTTTGTCTCGCATTTTAATTTTATAAAATAGATTTCAATTATATATTGTTTTTATTTAACAAGTTAAAGAGTAACTTAAGTGTAGTTCAAATAATTAAGACACATCGTCTTAATTTAAAGATCAAAAGTGTAGATCTTATTTGATAACGATTTCGACCTCATTTGGTAACCATGCAATGAAAGTCAAAATGTTGACTTTTGACTTTGAAAGTAAAAAAAAATCAAATTTGTTGACTTTAGACTTTGAGAGTCAAACTCTGACCTTTGACCAATTAGTGAAAAGATCTAACAATTGAAAGTGAGAAATCCCAACATTTGCATTGTTAAGAGTTGTCTTCAATTGAAGATACTTGCCCCACTAATCTCACTTTCAGTTAGTGGATTATTTAGTGTTAAATTCTCATCAAACTCAAAGTTGCATGTTTTGTATGAAATGGTCGTTAAAAAGAAGAGTTTTATGATTTTTACAACTCTTGGCCAAGTGGAACATTATGAGATTATTTGATAATCTCATAATTATTTTCTCTCAAATACTTAACCTTTTTCTCTCTAAATTACTCACTCACCGAATTCCACTATCCCGTTCTAAGGTCAGAGAATAGTCAGGAAGACTCTCATGGTGGTCTACAAACCATTTGTGAGGAGATTGGAGCTATTTTCGAAAAGATTCAAGTCTACAAAGGTTGTATTTCTTATATCTTTTTGTACTTGTTTTAATTGGGTGCTTATTATTTAAAATTAACCAAATTAGAGTACTTTAGATCTATTATTCCTTCTACTATGCATGTGTTGATTCCATCAATTATGACTATAAGATATGCAAAGGGATGTCAAGACTGCATTTCTGAATTGCAATCTTGAAGAGAAAATATTTATGTCTTAGCCCGAGGGGTTCGTAGCCAAAGTGTTAGGATTGGTGTCCTAATTCTCCCGGAGTCTCGTTGTTTTGTAAAGATACACATTGTTCAATGAATAAAATAAGTGTTATTTAATTCTGGAATTTACTCATATCCAATAAACAAGGCTCCTTGGTTATCTTATGTAAACTTAAGCATGTATCTGTGATATACAAGTGGATCATACCTTAAGTGATAACCTAAATTGGTCTGTAGTATAAGGATTAAGGTGGGATACCTGATCCTGGTGACACTACGGATACAGCTCGCTTTGTAGAGGTTTACAAGTGTTGTAAAATACTATATATGGTAGATCCTGACCATTCATATAGAGACATGGAGCGGGGGTGTCCTATACAAAGAGTTTGTATAAGACTTGGACCACAAGAAGACTAGACTCTATATATAACACCATTGATACTGGAGACTTGCATCTCACCTAAATGACCATAGGTGACATGACCTCAATCTTGAGTGTTTTGTGAACTTCTACCTTTGAGGGCGGTCTTTTTGATTAGTATGGGTGAGAGTGGCCAGATTGCCAACTTAACATGCCTACCTTTTTTGGGACTTGTCTGATCTGGGAGCTGGGAACTCAATTCACAATATGAATTTACTTCTTTCCTGAAGCAAGGATTGTAGAGAGATTGCTCCTTAAGGCCTGATTTCGGGGCTTGAACATAGTGGCCACAGCTTCTCTTTGGAAGAGAGATTCAGTCATAGTAGGACTATGATTTATGTTCATTAGAGGATCAGTGGTATTAAGGAGAAAAAATATAACTATAAGGGCATGAACAGTATATTGGCCCAGTTGTATTTACGAGCGATCTGTGAAGGGTTGTCGAACTGCTGATTGGTTAAGATGGACACATATATATCTGTAGTGAGGAGAGTTTAGCTGTCAGTCTTTAGTGGAGTGCTTGGCAGTTAATGGATTGTGGATCCCGTGACTAAGAAGTTTAGTCAGTTATTTCACGTACCGTTAGAGCTTCAGATCTACAGGTCCATGAGGTCCCCTGGTAGCTTGGATTCTGTTGAAGAGTCAGTTCTTTTGTGTTGATTTGAAATGTTAAATTGACGAGGTATTTTGATAATATATTAAATAATCGGTTTGATGTATAAGATACATCTAGTGGAGGATTGATGTAAATGAGATTTTACATTAAGTACCATGGGATAGAAAAGAACTATGGTTATATATGTTTCATGAGAATTAAATATTAAAATATAGGTTATAAATATAGTGTGATAAGTGGTTATCATATATTTATAATAATATTATTATTAGATAATTAATATACTTTTCTTTTTAAATAACCAAAATGTAGTGTGAGTGGTTATTGGATCATGGTAATCGTGGAGTATAAAGGAAAGTGGTTCCTAATTTGAAAAAGATGTTTTTTACAAAAGTTTGAAAAGAATTTGAGTTTTCTTCTTCGGTGAAAGAAAACTCATGGAAGTCGTCAAGTAAATACAGATTTACTAACGACGGTTGGGCAGATAAACGGTCGTGCAACGGTTTATCAAACAGATCACATCGCTTTGCTAGATGATCGCTGTCCAAGGTAAACGATTGTGTAGAGTCTGTACGCAACAGACCGGCTAGATGATAGAGCTAAAACGATCGCATAGCTTTTGCTAGAACGATCGCATATTTTATCTAAACGATTGGGCATCGACCTATATGATTGGTCTCCGACTTCTCCCACTTGCCCAGTTGTGTACACGATCATTGTTTTCTCCTTTCGTCTACCTCACACCAAGCCTGAACAGAGCCCACCCTTTAGATTCTCATACCGAGAATACCAAGGTCGCCTTGTTGGTGGTGTTAGACTCAACTCAACACCGTCGAGGTTTTCCTGAGGCCGTTGTGGTGCTATGGAGGCCGTTCGCTGTTGTAGAGGAGTTTGTGAATGAGGAGATCGTTGAGGACAAGCGCGAAGTGTTCGTGCTGTGTTGATGCGGTGTTGCGATTGTGTATATCGAGCGCTCGTGGTTGCTGTTGTTCGATCAGAATGGTGAATTTTATACATAATGAGTTGGTTTAGATCAATCCTAACCGAATTGATTATGAATTACTTCTATATTCAATAGCTTGGTAGCGTGTTTGTTTTGGGTACAAAATGTCACGGGTTCAGCGCATCGGAGCGTGGAGACGCTTCTACCATTGTTAGTACAATTTTTCCCTCTGTACATTTTTTGTTTCATGCTATAATTTCTCTATAAATTGTATAATCGCTTGTATTGAAGTTGACTGTAAATGATTTGTTGATTCATGATTGTAATTTGGAATAGTCTTGTTCCGCTGCTCATGGAAATTGTGAATCCGATTTCCTTCATGAAGGTCAAGAGTAAAAAGTTTGCAAGTTGAATCAACCCATTTATGGGTTGAAGCATACGTTCAGATCTGGGAACATTACATTTGATACTTCAATCAAATCTTTTGGTTTTGATCAAAACATTGATGAACCTTGCGTCTACAAGAAAATCATTAATGGTAAATTGCCTTTCTTAGTACTTTATGTGGCCAATATCCTATTCATTGGGAATGATGTAGAATACTTACTGATATTAAGAAATGGTTGGCAACCCAATTCCAAATAAAAGATTTGGAAGAAGTGCAGTATGTACTTGGGATCCAAATAATTAGAGATCACAAGAATATAACATTGACTTTGTCTCAAACAACTTATATCGACAAAATGTTTACTTGATATTCAATACAGAACTTTAAGAAGGGTTTATTACCTTTCAGGAACAGAGTTCACTTGTCTAGGGAATAGTGTCCTGAAACACCTCAAGAAGTTGAGGATATGAGACGTATTCCCTAGGCCTCAGTTGTTGGCAGCTTAATGTATGTTATGCTCTGCACTATACCAGACATTTGCTATGCAGTGAGAATCGTCAGTAGGTACCAATCTAATCCAAGGTTAGACCACTAAACTGCACATAAGAATATCCTTAAGTATCTTAGGAGAACGAGGGACTACAAGCTTGTGTATGGGTCTAAGGATTTGATCTTTACAAGATACACCGACTTTTATTTCCGAATTGACAATGATTCTAGGAAATCCACATCAAGGTCAGTGTTTATCCTGAACGAGGGAGCTATAGTATGGCGTAGCATCAAGCAAGGATGCATTATAGACTCCATTAGGATGACGACCTTGCATGCGTCTATCCAATCTCATATGCGGTTATCTAATCCACAAATGCATACATCAAAATGCTGCAACCTTCTTATGTCCGAACACCATCCATCGGCGCATGCGTCCATTCAATCTTACCTTGTGCATCTAATCGACGCAACATAGTCACATATGCTAGATGCTCACAAAGCTCATCTTTGGCCGCTTATCCTTCTCTTTTACATGGCTTACCTTTGCTCTATGTGCTCAACTAGGATAATGACCAACACTCTTTCAATGCATACTACTAGCTTATTCTATGCGCCCACATGCCTTCGAATGTCCAACGCATAGCACATCACCAATGCATAGTGTTGCCGCATACCATCGCGTAGTACTACCGCATCCCTCGAATCCATCGCATCCATCGCCACATACCATCACATCCATCGTGTAGCACTGTCGCCGCATAGCATCACCGCATGTCTTTGCACTGCATGCCCTCGCGCCGCATGCCCTTGCACCGCATCACCGCATTTCCTTCGCCCACATCGACGCATATCGTATCCAATTTCTAGCGCCCTTGGATGCGCAACATGAGGCCGCCGCATGCGTTGTTCTAACCTCTCAAGACATTGGCTGCTGCATGCATGCGTTTCTCTTGGCCACACTTTGGCTTCCTTCAATGCCCCAAATAACCTCTAAATGAACAAGGCCAACGCATGGACAACACTTAGTCAATTTTCTAGCTTCCAATGCATAGGTTATACTTAGCCAAATTTTCCAAGTTTTCTCCAAGAGTCAAGCTTCCAAATTCACACTTTTCTTCTAATTTTCACCCTTTTCTCTACAATTACACATTAGTTTCCGCATCAACCTACTCATCATAGTAGTCTTAGTAGGGAACATACTCAAGTAGAGAAGTTAGGGTTCAGGGTTCACATTTACCTCCCCCTTATGAAAATTTTGTCCTCGAAATTTGGCTACAAGTCCGTCAATTAAACAACTGCAGGTACCTGTTCTTGATTTGCTCTTCAGCTTCCCATGTTGCTTCTTCCGTGCTATAGTTCCGCCATATTACCTTTACCAATGGTATTGTCTTATTTCTTAAGACTTGTTATTTTCTATCAAGAATCTCCACTGGTTCTTCTTCATAAGTCAAATTATCTTTCAACTGTACTGGTTGCTCAGGCAACACATGGGTAGGATCTGGCACATACTTTCTAAGCATTGCCACATGCAACATATCATGGATACGAAATAACTCTGGAGGTAAATCCAACCTATATGCCATTGGGCTAACTCTTTCTATTATCTCGTAAGGTCCAATATATCTTGGGCTTTACTTGCCTTTCCTACCAAACCTGATTATTCCTTTCCACTGAGACAACTTAAGAAATACTTTATCACCAACTTCAAATTCCATTTCTCTTCTCTGCTTATCACCATAACTCTTTTTCCTATCTTGAGCTATCTTAAGATTATCTCTTATAATCTTAACACTGTCTGATGTCTGCTGAACAAGTTCTAGACCTAGTAATTTCCTTTCACCAACTTCATTCCAACATATCGAAGTTCTACATTGTCTTCTGTATAGTGCCTCATACGGTGTCATTCTGATAGTCGAATGGTAACTGTTGTTATACGCAAATTCGATTAACGACAGATGTGTATCCCAATTGCCCTTGAACTGCAATACATATGCTCTCAGCATGTCCTCTAATGTCTGAATCGTCCGCTCAGACTGACCATCCGTCTGTGGATGAAAAGCTATACTGAAATATAACTTGGTACCCATAGCTTCTGTAAGCTAAGCCAAAACTTCGATGTAAACCTGGAATCTTGATCTGATACAATTGAAACTGAAGCCCTAAACTGACTCACAATTCGATCAACATACAGCTTAGCTAATTGGTCTAGGATAAAAGTAACTTTAACAGGTAAAAATTTAGTTGTCTTTGCCAATCTATCCACAATTACCCATATACCTACATAGCTCGTTGGTGTCCTAGGTAAACCAAATAGGAAATCCATCATAACATGCTCCCATTTCAACTCTGGTACTGGGAGTGGATTAAGCAATCCTGCTGACCTCTGTCTTTCTAGCTTAACTTGTTGACATACTAAACACCTGTCAGCATACTCTGCTATTTCTCTTTTCATACCAGGCCACCAGTATGATCTCTTTAATGTTCTGTACATCTTTGTACTGCCTGGATGCATAGCATAAGCCGAACTATGTGCTTCTTCTAGAATAGGCTGTTTAAGTGCTAAGTTATTAGGTACACATACCCTATCTTCTTTTAATAGCACTTTGTCTGCTCTTAACTGGTAGTCCATCCTCAAACCTTTACCTACTTTTTTAGCTAACTTCTGAAGATCAGAATCTTTTAACTGTTCACGTAGAATATCTTCTACGAGAGTAGGACATACTTGAAATGAAGCTAGTAAACCTCCTGTTTGACCAACTGATAATGCTGCCTTAGCATTATACAACTCATGTATCAGTGCACCTTTCACCGAACAAATAATAGCTTTGGCTGATCTGGTCTTTCGACTTAGAGCATCAGCTACTACATTTGCTTTACCTGGGTGGTAATCAATTGTACAGTCATAATCTTTGATCAACTCGATCCATCTTCTCTATCTCAAGTTTAGCTCTTTCTGATCAATGATATATTTCAAACTTTTATGATTAGTAAATATATGACAACATTCATCAAACAGGTAATGTTTCCACAACTTTAGAGCCAACACAACTGCTGTTAACTCTAAATCGTGCGTAGGGTAGTTACATTCATGCTTCCTTAGCTGACAAGAAGCATATGCTACTACCTTTCCTTCCGGCATCAGTACACATCCTAACCCTTGTCGGGATGCATCACAATAAACTTCAAACTCTTTACCTGGTGTAGGTAAAGTTAACACTGGTGCTGACATTAACCTCTGTTTCAACTCTTGAAAACTATGCTTATTCTGGCGACTACTCAAACTTCGCATCTTTTCTGGTCAGGTTTGTTAATGGTAGAGCTATCTTAGAAAAGCCCTACACAAATCTCCTGTAATAACCTGCTAAACCCAGAAAACTGCGTACTTCTATTACATTCATGGGTTGTTCCCAGTTGACTATTGCTTCTATCTTTTAGGAATCTATGCTAACTCCGTCAACTGAAATTATATGCCCAAGGAATACGACTTGGTTTGACCAAAAATCACACTTACTAAACTTGGCATATAGTTTCTTTTCCTCTAGCATTTGCAGCACCATCCTCAGATGTTCTTTGTGCTTTTCTACACTACTAGAATATACTAGTATATCGTCTATGAAAACTATTACAAATTGGTCTAGATAAAGATGAAATATCCTATTCATCACGTCCATAAATACCGCAGGAGCATTCGTCAATCCAAACAACATTACTAGGAATTCATAATGTCCATACCTAGTTCTGAATGCAGTCTTTGGAACATCTGTGTCTTTCACCTTCAACTGGTGATAACCTGATCTCAAATCTATCTTAGAGAATACTGTGGCTCCATTTAACTGATCGAAGAGATCATCTATACAAGGCAATGGGTACTTATTCTTAATGGTCACCTTATTCAACTGTCTATAGTCTATACAGAATCTGAGAGTACCGTCTTTCTTCTTGACAAACAAGACTGGTGCTCCCCAAGACGACACACTGGGTCTAATGTACCCCTTATCCATAAGTTCCTGTAACTGAACTTTTAACTCCTTCAGTTTTGTTGGTGCCATCCTATATGGTGTCTGGGATATAGGTGCTATACCTAGAACTAACTCAATAGTAAACTCTATTTCCTTGTCAGGTGGTGAGCCTATTAACTCTTCAGGGAACACATCTAAGAATTCTTGTACCACAGGTACATCCTCAGGTCTCAGCTTCTTATCCTGTGAAACTGCTACATAGCTAAATAAGCTTTACATCCCTTACTCAGCAGCTTCCTAGCCTTCACCACTGATATTAAACTTCCTGGAAGTATTCTTTTACTTCCTACCAGGGTTATTTCTTTTTCACCTAGTTTCTTAAACATTATTTCTTTCTTAAAACAATCCACAGTGGCATAGTGTTTACTTAGGAAATCCATACCTAAGATAACATTAAACTCTAGTAAATCTAGTGGAATCAAGTCAACCCATAAACTCTGATTTCCAAGAATTACTTCACAATTCCTGTAATACTCATATACAACTAGAGTATCTCCTACAGGCGTAGAGATAAACAAATCCTCATTCATACGCTCAAGTACTCTATCTATATGCAATGCACACATGCTAGATATGAATGAGTGTATAGCACCAGGATCAAATAATGCATAAGCGAGCTGGTTACATAAAGTTATCGTACTAGTTACAACATCTAGAGCCTCTTTCGCTTCCTGGTGTGTCATAGTGTATACTCTACCCTACTGCTGCTGCTGTTGTTATTGCTGTTGGGGTCGTCCAGCTACCCCTTTCTACTTAGCTGCACTGGATCGCTCACCTCTGGGTTTGGTCGTTCTAGGTTGGTCTACAACCTGGGTAACTCCTCTTTGTTCACTCTGTGCTCCATGACCTAGCTGAGGATAATCTTTCTTGAAGTGCCCCGCTTATCCACATTGAAAACACACATTCCTGTTGCCATAACATACTCTTGTATGGCGCTTACCACAGTTTGCACATGGTGGTCTCCTTCTTGTACTAGCTACTAACTCGCTAGTACGACCTAGAACTAATCTACCACTCGGTCCAGCTACAGGTCTTAACCTCTTTCGACTCGAATCCTGTTGGCTCGTGCCTCCAAAACTTCTTCTAACTAACTGTCTAGAGAATGGGGGTCTAAAACTCTTACCTCTCGTTTCTCCAGGCGTCTTGAATTGTTCCACACCTGGCTGGAGTATATCTTCCCTCGCTACACTCCGTTCAACTCTGATAGCGGTCTCAACTAACTAAATGAAATTCATCCAATTAGATGTAGAGGTAACGGGTGTATATATCTTTCTTCTTAGGCCATTCTCAAATCTTTTGCATCTATCTTTCTCTTCCGTAATGATCAGAAGGGCATACTGAGATAACACTGTAAATCTTTGCTCGTACTCAGCAACCGTCATCGATCCCTGAGTTAGCCTAAGAAACTCCTCCCTCTTTGCTTTTTTAAAAGCACTAGGGTAGTATTTATCCTCAAATACTTATCTAAACTCAGGCTAAGTCATAGTTTTTGAACTACTTCTTCTAGCCCCTATCACTTTCCACCATTTCTCAGCCCCTTTCTGTAGCAAGAATGCCGCTAATCTGACCTTACGGTCCTCAGGGTATCTCATAACATTAAAACATTTCTCAATCAAGTCCAACCAGACCTCAACATCTACTAGATCTGTGGCTCCATCGAACATCGTGGCACCTAAAGCTTTCAGCCTCTCGACGCCAAATTTCTTTTTTGGATCGGTTTGAATCAATACTACACTTGCCGCCAATCTCTGGGCAATTCTATCAAATACTTGATCCTCTATCTGGGGATCTACATCTACCCGTGGGGTACTCGACTCATTTGCAGAAGTCGTTTCTTGCCCTTCTCGGTCTCTAGCTCTCTTCCCCTTCGGATCTGGGTTCTATCTAACTTCAGGGCCTCCGCTGGTAGGGTCAACATTCCTCTCCTCAGTCTGCCTGCTCAGCCTGCAACTTCTCCTCAGCATCTTTGCCTAATTATTAAGTACACATGTTAGGGACTTACTTATGAGACTTAACCTAATGCATGAACTCTCTCTTTCACCCAAAATCTCATGCTTTGATACTAAGCTAGTATAAACTCAAACTTTATACTCAACCTTTTCCCAAGTTTTACATATACCTTTGCTCTGATACCAAGCTATCACACTCCATCCCAGACTACTCTTCGAGCCTAGGAAAGGATATGACTGCAGCAGGAATCAACCCTTTTATTGACACTCACTGCCTACTAAATCTGGTGGAAAATAACTTTGATACCAATGTATAAACTCATATACAGAGGATGCCTCCTAGGCCAAAATTTATTAATTCAGAAGCACAACATATTTAAAGTAATTACATTACTAGTTTCACAAGTCCTGATGCCCAAAACCCTAGTCCCTATATGAACAACTGTAACATGTGTACAATATTTACAGTAACCACCTAACAGACGGGTTACAATATCTTTGTCCTTTAGTGGCAGAGCAGATGCAGAGCTATCTCCTGAGGATTTGACCGCTACTTGGGGGAAAGGAAAAACATTTGAAAATGGGATGAACTTGCTAGCCCAGTGAGTGACTTAAGAAAGAAAACTAATTCTCATGCAATAGTCTTAATAAAGAGATTAAACTGAAATATAAACTTCTACAGTAACCTTGTACTGCAGTATAAACATTTTCCAAGCACAAAACATATAAAGCTGTTTTTATTAGAAAACATTAAAACTGTTTCTTAGTTGAGAATAACCCTGTTGTGGTTAAATCCCAACATCAAATGCTAGTCAAGAGAGAACCCTTTTGCTCAATCTCTGACTGCTAGTCAAGTGAGAACCCTTTTGCTCAATATTTGACTTTAACTCCCTACGTGCATGGGGCCATACAAAGTACCGTCATATTTTTTGGTACTTCTGCTCAGATAACTTCTCTAAACCTGTCCTTCAGTATCGAGCTTCTCGAATACCTTCTCAACTGTCCTTTGATATCGCATTTCAAGTAAAACTAGTCATAAATGACTTTCTCTTTAAAATATGTAAAGCAATCCGCGTAGAAAACTTGTCTTTAAAGATACTAATGCATGCTGGGTGTATTTAAACACACATAAATAATTTTTCAATAAACTTTCATACATGCATGCGTTTGAAACATAACTCATGGTTTTCTTGGAATATACATTGTAAAACTAGTTGACATGAGAATAATATTTCTTTAAAACATGGTTTCTTTAAAACATTAGTCAAATATTTTAGTCACTCATCTTGATCGTCTAGGAACTTTTCTCTCTAGAAGTTCTTTATTTACCTCGGGCTCCCTTTTGAACCCCTAAAATCCA
>NC_052360.1:68856886-68931534 GCF_009727055.1 Benincasa hispida | reverse complement strand
AGATACTTCCTTCTACAAACATGCTTTAAAATATCTCAGGAAGCTTACCCTAAAATCTCAGCTCAGAATTCCTCTTGGTTTGGCCGGAATCAAAAAATCTTCAAGACTTGCCAAAGCTTACCCGACAGATTGACCCTTCTATCTTTTTCTCAGCTTCCAGCCCGATGTCTTGAAGATTCTTCACTGTAAGCCCACCGTGAAAAGTAGACTCGCGGAGCTTTCAGGTGGCTTTGGAATCACTTTCAACGCACGAGTATACTGGGAGAACCTCTCATCCCAAGTTGATGTTATTTCCAGATTTCACTGTCCAACTGCGTTTCCTCTTGATGCTTTATAACCGAGGCATAGATTTGCTATCAACGCATAGGTTAATCAGCTTTCCCACTCTTCTTAATGTTCTTTGAGTTATGATCTGAAAAGAATTCATTGGTCTTATTTATAGGCATCCAAAAACTCTCCAAGGTCGACACCTTCTACCTTGCCGCATGTCCAAGTGTCTTTTTCCCACCCAATCAACGCATCCTTCAATCACCGAAATCTAAGGTGTCTTCTTCATCCTTAGCCAACAGAAAATACTTAATTTTGTATGTCTTCTTGTGCATCCACCTCATTTGCTTAAGGCTTAAGATTTCTTTCCAACAAGCCAGAGCCACATGTTAGGATGACGACCTTGTATGCGTTTATCCAAACTCATATGTGGTCATAGTTGTGAATTTTGGAGATGGAAGTTTATATCAACTTGGTATGGTTTTTTTTTTTTTTTTTTTTTTTGCTTTATGATAAGATAACAATGAACAAGAAAAAAAAGGCTATAAGGTTTTTAAAATTGGAAGTTGGTACAGATTTGAATTTCTTGTCCGGCCTCTTATCGTAATATTTTATCTATTAACATATTGTTAGATCTACAACAAAATCGTTTGTAGTTACCATATCTAACAAGAAACGAAAGAAGAATATCAGGAATAGACATATAGAGAAGTCAAAAAACCCATTTGAAATCAGAGAAACGAAGAGACATACAGAAAAACAAAAAAAAATACACGGAGGAATCAAAGCAGAGAACGAAGAGATTAAGAGAAATACAACCCATTCCAGCTGGAGAAATGAAGAGACATACAACCCATTCTAGCTAGAGGTGAATGAAAGACCAGAGAACAAAGAGGCCGGACACCATCCATCGACGCATGCGTCCATTCAATCTTACCTTGTGCATCTAATCGGTGTAACTTAGTCACATATGCTAGATGCTCGCAAAGCTCATCTTTGCCCGCATATCCTTCTCTTTCGCATGGCTTACCTTTGCTGTATGGGCTCAACTAGGATAATGACCAACACTCTTTCAACGCATACTACTAGCTTGTTCTATGCGCCGACATGCCTTCGGATGTCCAGCGCATAGCATATGTCCAACGCATAGCACATCACCAATGCATATTGTCTCCACAGACCATTGCGTAGTACTACCGCATCCATCGCATCCATCGTGTAGCACTGCTGCCGCATAGCATCACTGCATGCCCTCGCGCCGCATGCCCTCACACTGCATCACCGCATTTCCTTCAGCCGCATGCCTTTGGCTGTATACACGTATACCATCATGTCCAACGTCCAGCGCCCTTGGAAGCGCAACTTGAGGCCGCCACATGCGTTGTTCTAACCTCTTAAGACATTGGCTGCCGCATGCATTATTCTAACCTCTCAAGACATTGGTTGCCGCATGTGTTTCTCTTGGTCACACTTCGGCTTCCTTCAATGCCCCAAATAACCTCTAAATAAGCAAGGCCAATGCATAGACAACACTTAGTCAATTTTCTAGCTTCCAACGCATAGGTTATTGTAAAACCCGAACCCTAATTACTTTAAGTAAGAGTAAGTAATATGATGTCTTCTAATGATAAAGCTATGTTTTAGGAGGGATAGAGGATGGAAGCAAGAAGAAATAAGCTCTTGTGTAGCTAAGTGTAAACCCTGAATTCTAAGTTTCCTAAACAATCATGTTTAGCCAAAGGAATGATATATTAAATATCTAATAAGTTAAAAACCATGTTATTTATAAGAGTTGTTGAGAAAGGAAAAGAAAAACACAAAATAAGAAAGCTCACTTATTGGTTTGGCACGTGGTGGTTAATCCTTGAATTCGGGAGGCGGCAGGAAGATTAAAAGGAAGAGGAAATTTGAAAGCTTGGTTTCTGCAATCTACACGAGCAAATTTAGTAAAATTGATGCTATTTGAAAGCTAGGAGAATCTAGTTTCAAGGTTGTCTTGCCGAAGAAATATTTCAGGAGGAGAAGGACAAGAAGTGAAGAAAGTGCAGAGGAGGTAGAATCTCGAATTAATCAGAGCCTGAGGTGAAGATTGAAAGCTCTAGGCCAAACTAAAAGGAATTTTTGGCTGAAATTTAAGATAATAAAGATAACGCGATTCTAAACATGTTTGTAGAAGGAAGTTTCTTCAAAAGGGGTATGGATTTTGAGTTATGAATTTTTGAAGTTGTAACAGAGAATCTGTGCATAAGAAGACAGCAGCTTGAGAAGAACAAGCAAACAGCTCACCATGGAGAGTTATAGCAAGATATGGGAATGATGATCTCACTTATGAAGGAAATCTCACTGATTTTGTGATGAGAATCTCGCTCTAGAAGAAAATCTCGCTAGAAATTGGGCTGAATATCACTGGTAAGGTAAGTATCGCTAGGATGAAAGTCTGCAAAGAAAAGCCCGATCTCGCTCATGGGGATCTAGCTGATCTCGCTCATGAGGATCTCGCTAGTAAAGTTGTCTTTGATGATGAATGTTTTATTAGTAAATGAACTATTTGAGATATTTTGCTAAGAATTCTATGTAGTTAACTGGGAATTATGTCCTTTCAGGCCAAGAAGAGCTAGAAGAGGCGTATAACCCGTTAAGAGGCCAACGAGCTGTGAGTGACTATGTGATGATTTAAGGTTTTAATGAGTTAGAAACCATGATTTCCTTGAAGCTATTTCTCATGCTAAGTAAAGCATGTTTTCCATGGAAATTGACACGATTTAAGTATGTTATCTTGTCCAAATACTTCCAGCATGTTTTAATAACTCCATTTTAATGATGTTTACTAATGTATGAGTGTTTCAAGTATGTTATTCGTGTCTAACGCATGCTAATTGATTTTACGAGCTAGTTCAACATGATTTAGGCCAATTTATTTTACAAAGTGTGAAGCATGCGTTAGAGTTAATGACGTTGGGAGCTAGAGTGGTGTATGCTCGTTCTCAACTAAGAAATAATGATGTTTAATGGTGGTTTTAAAGGTTTTGTATACACGTTTGCTTGGTATATTTTAGTTCCAATATTATGTTTTCGAGCTTTCAGTTTAAGCATGAGATTTATGTTTTTATTAAGTCACTCATTGGGCTTCTAGCTCACGTTTTCAAATGTCGTTCTTTTGAGGTAGCGGTCAGATTCCTCAAGGTTGATCCTGCTGCTGCTTGCCACTGAAAAGCGTAGCTTGTTCAGAAGAACTTAGGTTGATGGCTTGTTTATGTACATATGTTTTGAGAGGGACTAGGGCTTTGATAGGAATGTTTTAGGAAATTTGTGAATATTTTTCCGTAGATGTTAAGTCATGGCTGTATGCATGTGTTTATGTATCTTTGTAGAACCTTAAAGGAGGCTTGCTGTATGCGTATACTACTAATGTGTTGAACAGGTTGGCATTTAGAATAGAAGGCTTTGGTGGTGGGTACTGGCAGTAGGGTTAGTAACTACCACGGTCATATCCTCATCCAGATTAAAAGGGTAATCTAGGAGGGGGTGTGACAAGTTGGTATCAGAGCATAAGATTTTGGGAATGAGAGGGGAAGTTCATGCATAAGTCTAAGTCCCTTAGTGTGAGTCCTTAACATGTGTGAATTTTAATAGGTGACATGTTGAGGCAAAGTGGCAGATAGAGTAAGCAGACAGGTGGCAGAAATACTGACCCTACCACTAAGCCCCCCGAGGTTAGAAAGAATGCACCGGGTGGAAAAAAGACGATGAATGACCTAGTGGGTCAAGAAACGACGTATGAGGGAGAGTCTAGTACTCCCCATGCAAGGGGCAGTGAGGTAGTGGTAGTACCTCGAGATAAGGGATCCTGACCTCCAGTTGCAACTCAAACTAGTGGGAGCCAATTCAGGGGTACAAGTTGGCAGGGATCCAGGAAAAGGAAAATGAGACAAAACAAGAAACCGACATGCCATAGTTGTGGCAAGAGGTATCTTGGGGTATGCTATAGTGGCAGAGTTGTATGTTTCCAATGTGGACAAGCAGGGCATTTCAAAAGGCACTGTCCCTAGGTGAATAGGGATGCCATAAGAGCACAATAGAAAACTTCCCAGACAGTTAACCAACCAAAGGGCGCTGGAAATCAAGGTGAAGGGTCAAGTGGTGCCAAGGAAAAGAATGTTACAGGTCGACCCTAACAATAGAGGCAAGTGTATGTCGTGACACACCAGGAGGCAGCGGAGTCTCCAGATGTTGTGATCGGTAATGTCATATTATGTGGATAGTCTCCATATGTTTTATTTGACCCTGGTGCCACACATTCTTTTATATCTAGCATGTTTGCATCTAGTATAGATAGGTTGGTTGAGCCTATGCCTGAAAAGTTATTTATCTTTACTCCTTTAGGAGATGTGGTAATAGTAGATAGATGTTATAATCATTGTGAGGTACTGATCAATGTTCAGGACTTCTATGCTAATTTACTTCCCTTAGAGCTGTTAGAGTTTGATGCTATCCTGGGGATGGAATTTCTATGTAAGTATCGTGCTTCAGTAGACTGTTACAAGAAGAAGGTAGTACTCGGAAAATTCAATGGCCAGAATGCAATGCTGACAGAAATCAGAAGATTAACCACGGGGAATCTATTATCGGCAGTGAAAGCTCAAAAGCTATTGAGCAAGTGGTTGCCCAAGGAAAAGAGCTGAACCTAGAATATATCCCCGTGGTAAATGAGTTCGAGATGTATTTACTGAAGAACTATCAGGATTACCACCCGACAGATAGGTGGAGTTTACTATTGACTTAAATCCAGGAACAACTTCTATATCGTAGGCACCATGTAGAATGACGCCAACTGAGTTAAAAGAATTAAAGGTTTAGCTGCAAGAGTTAATTGACAAGGGATACATTCGACCTAGTGTATCGCCTTGGGGAGCTCCAGTGTTATTTGCAAGGAAGAAATATGGGACACTTAGATTATGTATCGACTATAGGCAGCTGAATAAGGTGACGATTAAGAATAAATATCCATTACCACGCATTAATGATTTGTTTGATCAACTAAGAGGAGCCACGATGTTCTCAAAGATAGACCTGAGATCGGGTTATCATCAATTGAAAGTGAAGGAAGCTGACATTCCTAAAACCGCATTTAGAACAAGATATGGACATTATGAATTTTTAGTAATGCCATTCGGACTGACTAATGCCCCTGCGGTATTCATGGATCTTATGAACAGGATATTTCATCCCTACTTGGACTAGTTCGTGATAGTATTCATTGATAATATACTGGTGTATTCTGGTAGTAGGGAGAATCATATAACCCACCTGAGGATAGTATTGAAGATGCTGCGAGATAGGCAGTTGTATGCTAAATTCAGCAAATGTGATTTCTGGTTAGACCAGGTTGTATTTCTTGGTCATATGGTTCCAGCAGCAAGATTAAGTGACTCTAAATGCTTTAAAAGTTTAAAGTAAATTGCTAAAGCTTACGAATGTTTAGCAATGCATGCTTACTGAAAGCTATTTATGACAACTATTCTCAAATAGTTACCAAGAAATGCATCTCACATTAGTGTTATAGTTATGCCATGCTTTTCAATGACCATGAGGATGCGTTAGTAAGGAATGTGTTTGGGCAACTAAGTTATTATAAGATAAGAATATGCAAGCAAGTAAGTATAGAAAAGGTACCAAAGGTATCTGAGCAATAGTACCAAAGGTATGATAGTACTTGAATTAGAATTGTACAATTAAGGGAAAAATTGTGATTGATAGTGTCGATAACACTCCATTCTAGCCATGAATTGATGTTGAGGGATTGAATAAAGATTCTCTCTCAACTAAAAATGCAAGTTATGATTGTAGGAAGAGAACAAGAGGAGTTTCTTCCCAATTAAGTAGTAACGCAGTAAAGAATGATAAGAAGTGCGCAAAACGGCCACTCTAGACTAATAGACTGAGGCATAGTCTAGCAAAATAGGAAAAGTACTATGTGATGTTTGATTTGTCAACAAGTGAAACCTGGAAGGCAAAGGCCGGCAGGATTACTCAATCCACTACCCGTACCTGAGTGAAAGTCGGGAGTCATGTAAGTAAACATAGACTTTTCACTAGAAATAGAATGTATAGCAGGTTTGCTTAGAGGTTATTAGCAAAAGAGAAGTCTATTCTAGTGAATTCCGAGGAAAAAGTGTAATTTAGAAGAAGTCCTAGTCAGATTAATCCTAAGAGGAGGGAAAAAGATGAGCAACAGTGAGCTGGAAATGTACCAGGGGTACATTGAGTATAAAAAAAAATAAGGAACACAATGATCAGCATAAGACAAAAAGGAAAAGATCCAGATCTGCTGATGTTCCAGGTAATAGCTCGAAGTTTGAATTGTGACTGAGCCAGGGACTAGTACAGTTAAGAAAACCTTATGTATATAGTATGGTAAGCCATAGTTGGGAAATATTATAGTAGAAAGAATGTTTTCTCCCAAGTATGGATAGAAAGGATATTCTAAGAAGAGTGCCCTAGGTTAGGTCGAGAAGTCTAGATGACATAAATATTGATTTCATAACTAGCAAGTAATTCAAAGGTATGATAACTGGAAAAGAATGTTCCAGTGGTATTGCTGAGAAATGGAAAAGGCCCACTCTAGTAATAAATTAATACTATTACTCAATGGAAAATGGAAGAGTCAGTAGAGAATGTGACAAATAGAGTGAACTATGATGACCAAGATGTTCATATATACTAGTATTATTTAATATGAACAAAGTTAATATCAGAGTAGCGCAGTGAAAGCGTAGTAAAAAAAAAAAAGGGAAAAAGAAAGAAAAGAAGAAGGTTGTAAAGTTTACGACCAAAGGATGTTGTCAAAGTCTAAGTTATAAGTAGGTCCGAGTAAATTTTGAGGATGAAATTTATTTTAGGGGGAAGAATTTGTAAAACCCGAACCCTAATTACTTTAAGTAAGAGTAAATAATATGATGTCTTCTAATGAGTTAAATGAAGCCATGTTTTAGGAGGGATAAAGGATGGAAGCAAGAAGAAATAAGCTCTTGTGTAGCTAAGTGTAAACCTCAAATTCTAATTTTCCTAAACAAGCATGTTTAGCCAAAGGAATGATATATTCAATATCTAACAAGTGAAAAACCATGTTATTTATAAGAGTTGTTGAGAAAAGAAAAGAAAAACACAAAATAAGAAAGCTGACTTATTGGTTTGGCACGTGGCGGTTAATCCTTGAATTCGGGAGGCGGCAGGAAGATTAAAAGGAAGAGGGACTTTGAAAGCTTGGTTGCGGCAATCTACATGAGCAAATTTAGTAAAATTGGTGCCATTTGAAAGCTGGGAGAATCTAGTTTTTGAGGTTATCTTGCCGGAGAAAGATTTCAGGAGGAGAAGGAAAAGAAGTGAAGAAAGTGTAGAGGAGGCAGGATCTCAGATTAATCAGGGCTCGAGGAGAAGATTGGAAGCTCTATGCCAAACTATAAGGAAATTTTGGCTGAAATGTTAAGGTAATAAAGTTATCTCAATTCTAAACATGTTTGTAGAAGGAAGTTTCTTCAAAAGGGGTCTGGATTTTGAGTTATGAATTTTTGAATTTGTAATAGAGAATCTGTGCATAAGCAGACAACAGCTTGGGAAGAACAAGCAAACAGCTCACCACGGAGAGTTAGCGAGATATGGGAATGAGGATCTCGCTTATGAAGGAAATCTCGTTAATTTTGTGATGAGGATCTCGCTCTAGAAGGAAATCTCGCTAGAAATTGGGCTGAATATCGCTAGTAAGGTGAGTATTGCTAGGATCAAAGTCTGTTAGGAAAAGCCTGATCTCGCTCATGAGGAGGATCTCGCTCATGAGGATCTCGATAGTAAAGCTGTCTTTGATGATGAACGTTCTATTAGTAAATGAACTATTTAAGGTATTTTGCTAAGAATTCTAAGTAGTTAACCGGGAATTATGTCCTTTCAAGTCAAGAAGAGCTAGGAGAGGCGTATAATTAAAAGGCCAACGAGCTATGAGCGACTATGTGATGATTTAAGGTTTTAATGAGTTAGAAACCATGATTTCTTTGAAGATATTTCTCATGCTAAGTAAAGCATGTTTTCCATGGAAATTGACATGATTTAAGTATGCTATCTTGTCCAAATACTTCCAGCATGTTTTAGTAACTCCATTTTCATGATGTTTACAAATGTATGAGTGTTTCAAATATGTTATCTGTGTCTAACGCATGGTAATGTATTTTACGAGCTAGTTCAACATGATTTAGGCCAACTTATTTTACAAAGTGTGAAGCATGCATTAGAGTTAAGCTAAGGTCGAATGAAGGTTGATGTATTATGTCTTAAATACTTAAGGTTTCCAAAGTACATGCATTGGTATTCCTAAACATAATGAAAAGGGATACTGAAGATAGAGAAAGTATCCTAAAGAGTTTTCTATGCTATATTTGAAAACTAATCTTTTAATCCTCTTCGAGAACTTGATAGCTTAAGTGAGCTGGATACTGAAGGTAAGGAAGGTATCTAAATAAATGTACCTAAGGTGTTGACCGTACATAGAAAACACCTCATGCACTTTGTCAATACGATGCGAGGGATTGAGCAAAAGGGTTCTCCCCGTCTAAGGTTGACGTTGAGGGATTGAGCAAAAGGGTTCTCCCCGACTAAGGCTGACGTTGAGGGATTGAGCAAAAGGGTTCTAACCGACTAAGGTTGATGTTGAGGGATTGAGCAAAAGGGTTCTCCCCGACTAAGGTTGATATTGATGGTTAGATCTAGTAGTTCACTCTCAACTAAGGATAAAGGGAGACCAAAGTATGGGTCTCCTAGGCTATATACCAGCAAAGGGAGGCCGAAGTATGGGCCTTTTGGCCAGTAACAGACGTTGGGAGCTAGAGTGGTGTATGCTCGTTCTCAACTAAGGAATAATGATGTTTAATGGTGGTTTTAAAGGTTTTGTATACATGTTTGCTTGGTATATTTTAGTTCCAGTATTATGTTTTCCAGCTTTCAGTTTAAGCTTGAGATTTATGTTTTTATTAAGTCACTCACTGGGCTTCTAGCTCATGTTTTCAAATGTTTTTCTTTTCAGGTAGCGGTCAGACTCCTCAAGGTTGATCCTACTGCTGCTTGCCACTAAAAATCCCGGCTTGTTTAGAAGAACTTAGGTTGATGTCTTGTTTATGTACACATGTTTTGAGAGGGACTAGGGCTTTGATAGGAATGTTTTGGGCCATTGTGAATATTTTTCCGTAGATGTTAAGTCATGGTTGTATGCATGTGTTTATGTATCTTTGTAGAACCTTAAGGGAGACTTGCTGTATGCGTATACTGCTAATGTGTTGAACAGGTTGGCATTTAGAATAGAAGGCTTTGGTGGTGTGTACTGGCAGTAGGGTTAGTAACTACCACGGTGATATTCTCATCAAGATTAAAAGGGTAATCTGGGAAGGGATGTGACAATTATACTTAGCCAAATTTTCCAAGTTTTCTCCAAGAGTCGAGCTTCCAAATTCACACTTTTTTTTTTCTAAATTTTAACCATTTTCTCTACAATTACATATTAGTTTTCGCATCAACCTACTCACCATACTGGTCTCAGTAGGGAACATACTCAAGTAGAGAAGTTGGGGTTCAGGGTTCACAATAGCATACATCAAACTTCCCACTACACTAACATAAGGAACTCGAGACATGTACTACTTCTCAGCTTCAAACTATGGTGAAAGCACAGATGATAAACAAGAATTTGCAACACTAAAAGTATCTATAGACCTAGTTAATGACATACCAAACCTGGACAATATTTTCTGAATATAGCCTTTATGTGACAAGAAGAGCTTATTCTTATCTCTGTCCCTATAAATCTCCATACCCAGAATTTTCTGAGTAGCATCCAAATCCTTCATATCAAACTCAGCACTGAGAAGATTCTTCAATTTCAGAATGTCAAACTTGGACATTGCAGCTATGAGTATATCATCTACATATAAAAGTAGATAAATCATCGAACCATCATCAGCTTTGTTGTGATATAACCAACAATCACACGGACTCCTGTTATAGCCAAGCCCAACCATATAGCTATCAAATCATTTATGCCACTGCCTTGGAGACTGCTTTAAACCATACAAAGATTTCTTCAGCTTGCAAACATAATTTTCTTTAACTGGACACTGGAACCCATCCGACTGGGTCATATAAATCTCTTCCTTCAACTCTCCATGTAAGGATGTTGTCTTCACATCTAGTTGCTCAAGTTCCAAACTCTAATGTGCCACTATAGCTAATAACACCCTGATAGAGGTATGTCTGACTACCAGTGAGAAGATGTCATTATAATCAACTCCTTCCCTCTATGTGAACCCTCTAGCAACAACTCGAGCATTATATTTAATGCCCTCTGAAGGTGATATTCCCTCCTTTTTCTTGAAGACCCATTTACAAGTGACATTTTTTCTCTCCTTAGGTCGTTTAACTAATTCTCAAGTTTGATTTTTGTCAAAAGATTCCATCTCATCTCGCATAGCAGTAAGCGATTGAGTAGATCACTACATGAAACAACTTATCTTTAGGTGGATGGCTTATAAGGATCCACCTCTTCAACAACCAGCAATGCAAAAGTAACTATATCTTCAAAACCATACCCTACAAGTGGTCCAACACCAACTCTTTTAGCTTTGTCACGGACTATACTTAGTTGATCTATTTGTGAGCTAGAATTCTGAGGGAAAACAACTTCTAATGTTTTAGACACATTATTTTCTAGTTGCACATCAGTTTCTATAGTAACGTGTTGATCTTCTCCACCTTGATGTTGTAATTCATTCACAGCATAAGTGAATTACATCTCCACCTATTTATCAACACTACTACTTTCTCCCACGTTAGTAGATATTACAAAAGGCTTCACAGTTGAGTTAAGCATAAAATTTTCATCAAATATCACATTCTTACTAAGTATAACTCTATTCTCAAAAGGTGACTAGACTCTATATCGCTTAACTCTTTCCTAAAACCCACAAATATGCCATTTTTAGCTCTCGGTTGTAATTTACCCTCATTAACATGATAGTAGACCATACAACCAAAAACTCATAATAAAGAATAATCTGCTGGCTTACCAGACCATACCTTGTAAGGTGTTTTACAATCAATAGCTGTGTGAGGTCCACGATTGATCAGATAACATGATGTATTTACTGCTTCTGCCCAAAACCTTCTGGTTAACCCTACATTAGAGAGCATGCATCTTACTCTTTCCAACAATGTCTGATTCATAGGTTATGCAACCCTATTTTGCTGTGAAGTATCCCTGACAATGTGATAGCGAACAATCCGCACAGCTTTACTGAACTCATTGATAACTTGTAGAAATACAAGTTATTTATGCCACCTTATCTAGATATTGTGGCCAAAAGTTAGTAATTATGCATCAATTGTATAAAAATTAGCCTAGTATTGCAATAATTATAAATGTTTGCGATTACACCCACTAACACCAAAAAGATTGAAGACAAGCCGAACTTTACTGTGTTTTGTAGGAGACCAAGTCACCGTTTGCGCTCAAGACTCACAACAGACTAATCAATGCATCTCTGTCACATTGCGCCCGTCAATCAACAATAAAGAGACGATTATAGCAATGACGGCACAATGCGACAGTCGATCCAAGAGCTGTGCTTCAACCACATGCGGTAATAAAACAAACACTGCATGTGAACCTATGATCGAAAGATGCAGCTGAGCAACACAAGAGCGGAGGATTGAGACATGTGTACAACTAACGGTTGTGCAGAATTGACGGTCTGATTGCATAACAGAAGGAATAATATCCCTCCATCTTCAAAATTACCATAACCATGAGTGGGGACCATAAGGCCGGAGTCAAAGATCTGCACCTATAAATACCCCATTGATTTCAGAGAAAAGATATGCTATTTGATACGGGGCTAAGTGCTGCTAGATTGTAGAGAAAAGGCTGAGCTGAGTGCTTAAGAGAAGAAATCCGAGAAGAAGACGAGATAAGGCAGAGAGGTGAATCTCAGATCCAACCTGCCATACACTCGATCGGAAGCTCTATGAAAAGATCCCTGCTACCGATAGAGCAAGCCTGAGAAGGAAGCTCTTCCTACCATCAAATCCATCCTATCCGGCAAGTAGATCTCCATTAAATCTATGCCAAGACATTGGCACTTGTTTGTATCTGTTCTATCTCTCTTTCATTGTGTATTTCTTGTTTTCTTTATCTCTTCATTCACACACCATGTATCAAATTCTTAGTAGAAATATTAAATGTTTAGATAGATTCCATTTACCATTTTCTGTCTATTTCTATTCACCCATCCATCACTTTCTTCATGATGTCTCTTAACCCCCTGATGAGCAATATGAATCACTAAGAACTTAATTTTTATTAAAGATATAAAATACGTTTAGCTAAAGCATGCTAGACAATATCTTCACCTGTGAGAGCAAAAGTGAAGGTGTCGTTTTGATCTATCGAGAGAAGGTCAGAAGAATGCATTAACTAATGCGAGTAGTACTTCCAGACATGGAAGCAACCTTGCATTCATTACATTAGTCTTTATTTCACCACACACATGTGGGAGCGTGGCCGATCACTGAGAGGTGTAGGCCAAGAGAAGAGCGGAACAATATTTATACCTTCAATCCAATTAAGAACTTGCGTTGTTTGTATTATTTGTCTTTCTCCTTCTATTTTGTTTATAAAACTTGTCGCCGCATCCCATGTCTTTGCATAACTTTCACAGCCAGCCTTAATCTCAGCATCTTGTACATGAAGTCTATATCTTGTATCATCTAGCTTAGGTTTACTGTATTTTTATGTTTTTATCGCATCTTTACTGCTTTCCTTTATTTTATTGCAATTTATATAATTATACAAACTCATTTTTAAAGATTGAAAACCTGGTCGCATAGATCATAAACATACCGCAATAACCTAAACCATTCCTCGTGTTCGACCTTGGATCACAACGAGAAACTTGTGGTGAAATTACACTTGGTTCCATCGTAAGGAAACTTGTGACAACGCATGGCATACTACATGAACATCCATAATTAACGCATAACTAGAAGTAGAATTGCATTATTGTGAGCAATTTATGTCATCAATCCAAACACGTTACACTCATTAAATTCATATGCAAAGAAATCAAAACCAATATCAGTTCATAAACTTTTGATCTTCTTCCCAATTTGATTTTCAATCAATATCTTCCAGTGCTTGAAATTCTTGAAGGCTTCATTTTTATGTTTCATCATAAAAACCCAAGTCATTCTTGAGTAATCATCAATTATAGACATAAAATGCCTACTGCCTCCAATAGATTCAACTCTAGAAGGTCCCCAACAGTTTGAATGAACATAATCCAGTGTCCCTTTTGTATGATGAAAACCTCTTGGAAACTTGCTGCGATGAAGGTTTCCAAATACACAATATCCACAGAATTCAAAATCTTGCACTTCGTGCCCACATAGAAGTTCACTTTTTGACAAAATTTGCATCCCTTTTTCACTCATACGACCAAGTCTCATACGACATAACTTAGTCATATCATCCTTGTGAATGATGATGATAGAACAACAGCATAACCTATTATTGTGAAACCTGATAGGAAATACAGTGTTCCATGTTTTATGCCTTTCAGAACTACCTCAGAAGACATACATTGCTCCACTTTACCTTTAAAACTGTAACCCTTACTATCGAGTACACTAAAGGATATCAAACTCTTGGTCATTAATGGAAAATGCCTAACCTCTTTTAAAATGTAGAAGACACCATTATGTGTTCGTATCTTGACTGAGCCGATTCTAACTATCTTACACACAACAACTTTAGCCATGCTAACATTCCCTCTGTCTATTTGCTAATACGTTGAGAACCACTCTCTATTTGAGCATATATGATAAGATGCCTCAGAATCAAGAACTCACACATCATCAGAATGTGAATATTCATTCACAACTAAAGCTAGATCTCCTTTAGAATCGATCTCGACTTTTTCAGAATCAATCTTAACTTGTGCAACAGAGGCAGATGATTCCTTTTTGTCACTTTCTTCCCTCTTTTCTTGATACCTTTCTATCTTAGGACATTTGATTTTCTAATGCCCTTTTTCTTTACAATAGTGACAAACATCATCTGACCTAGAACCCTTTAACTTTGAAGACTAATTATTCTCATTCGACTTATGCTTACTAGAATTCCTATATCCCTTGCTTCTGATAGAAGCTAACCCAGATGCCTGACTTTCTGTACTTGAACTTCCTGCATTCTGACGGTTCTCTCTCATAAGCAACATGGACTTTGTATCTTCTAAGGTCAGAGTTTCTTTCCCTCCAAGATACGAGTCAACAAAGTCTCATATGATAAGGGCAAAGACGTCGACAAAATTAGGGCAACATCCTCATTATCAACCTTAACCTCTAAGTTACGCAGATCTAATAAGATTTTATTTAATTGATGCAAATGGTCTCGTAGAGACGTACCTTCCTACATACGTAGATGATACAGACAGTTCTTCAAAAAATACTTCTTGGTTAAAGATTTCATCGTGTAAAGACTTTCCAACTTCAACTAAAGACTAGCTGCAGTTTCTTCATCTGCGACCTTGATGATGACGTTATTAGCCAAACATAGCATGATCGTTGAATGAGCCTTCTCCTCAAGAGTCTGCCATTCTTCATCATCCACGAGAGCCTTCTTTGACTTACCAGTTAGCGATGCCCATAGCCCTTGTTGCTTTAGCAGGGATCGCATCTTGATCTGCCAAAATTCGAAACTGTACCTCCTGGTAAATTTGTCGATTTGTACGTTCATGCCAGACATCTTCAATTGTCGAACAAATGTGGAATTTTGAAAAAAAAAAAAAACCTAACAAGGCTCTGATACAAGTTTGTTACGTAATCGACAATTAAATAATACAAAAAACGTAAAAAGATTCAACACACAGATATACATGATTCACTAACGGTGTGTTAGCTACGTCCATGAGGCAGAGGAAGAATAGTATTATTAGAGAGAATGCTTTCTGAATACACCAGACAACTCTTCTAGGGTTAGTTTTTATAGGCACTACTTCATAATCGTACCTAACTAGAAATAAATAAATATGCTATGATTCCGTGCAATATGGTGATTCTCCAAAATTTTCTGATTTTTGGTATCCGGTTGTTGGGAAAATTGAAAGAAAGTTTAACTCATGGAAGTATTCAACTATTCATACATCTCAAAAGGTGGAAAACTTACTTTGCTTCTATTAGTCCTTACAAATCTTCCAACTTATTATCTATCAATTTTCAAAGCCCCGATTTCTATTCGTAAACAACTTGAAAAGCTTATGCGTGATTTCTTATGGGAAGGGACGGAACGGGGCAGATCTCACCTTGTTAGATGGGATCTTATCACTTTGCCTAAAGCAAACGGGGTCTTGACATTGACAAAGTCAAAATTGCCAATGATGCTTTATTGAGTAAATGGCGTTGGCGATATTATACTATGAAGACAACCTTTGGAAAGCCCCTATCGATGCTAAATAAGGTTCTGACCCCCCGGTATGATCCCATAAATCAGCAAGTATAAAAGCTCTAGAGCACCTTGGTCTCATATCTCCAAATCGGGCAGTACCGTGAGCCAACATTTAAAATGGGTAATATATAATGGCAGTAATACTCTTTCCTGGCACCAGAACTGGTGTAACCAAGGCGCACTTAAACAAACTTATCCATGATTTTATGCCATATCTGGTTCTCCCTTACTATCTGTGCAGGATGCATGGAACGATGCAGATGCTGTTTGGAATCCCTAATTCTAAAGGCCTCTGCTGTAGCGTGAACAAGATATGTGGCAGCAAATCACTAGTAGCTGGAACCCCCCTTGCAACTACAATAAGGTTGATGAAATATGTGGAATCTTGCCATAGATGTTGTCTTTAATGTTAAATCATACAAGATATTTCTGTCTTAAATAGACAGGGCGTTAATGTGGATGTGGGCTCTCTATGGTCTACTTTCTTACCAAAAAAGTGCAAAATTTTTATATGGACCATACATAACTGTCTCAATACTTGTGGAAGACAACAGTCCCGCTATCCCGCTATGAATCTTAACCCCCAGCTGGTGTGTCTTGTGCAGAAAGCAATGTGAAACTACTGAGTATTTATTCTTGGAATGCACCTACACGACCACATACGGATGAAACTTGCTAATACGAATTGTGCCTCTCTGCCCTGCACTTTCAACTCCATTTTGTCCTACTGGCTACACCATCTTAAAAATAGGGCATGCATCCTTTGGAGTAATAGCATTGGTGCGACTTCGTGGAGTCTATGGATCGAAAGAAACAACTGTATTTTTCAAGACGTTCAAAGAAAGCCAACGGTGTTTGGGAGGATATTATTACTCTTGCTACCTTTTGCTGTAAGAAATCTCCCCGTTTTAATAATCCTGATGCATCTACCATAGCAACCATAGCAGTCAATTGTAAGGCTTTCCTCTAGCCTCTTTTGTCTACTTGATTCTCTTTTGATTAATGTATCACTTTTAGATCTAGGGTGTGATGAGGATGCTACGGATGCGTCAACCTAGTTGAAATACCTCGATACATCTACTAATTCCTCCACTTGTATCTTATTTTTTTTTTTTTTTTAAAAAAAAATAACGATATTGTATGAATAATTTGAAATATTTAAATCATGTATACTTTTTTTGTTTGAATAATTGAGCCTCATTTAGCAATGATTTCATTTTTAGTTTTATGAATTTGAAATTTATGTTGATGTGTTCTCGTAAATTTCTTAATAAAATTTTATAAACAAAATAACCTTCGAAAGCTATCTAAATTTTCAACTTTAGCTTTGTTTTTGAAAACATTAATATTGAATATGAATAACAAAATAAAAACACTTATAAATAAAACAGAAATGTTTATAAATTTAGTTTTGAAAAATAAGAAACAACATGATTACTAAATAGAACCTAAATAATTTAATATAAAATTTTATTTTATTTACATTTGCTGAGGAGTTGAGCTTATTAATAAATTCAAGGTTGCTCATCACCTCCTCTTCTCCATGCATGGTTCTCATTTTCTTTATATTAATAAAGAAACATAGTTTCTAGTATTCCTTCCTTTTAATATACACCCTTTGTTTTCTTTTATCTTGATCCAATGGTATATAAATTGAAACTAAACAAAGTTTTAACTCTTCTTCCTCTTATTTTAAATCATGTTCCAGGCCTAGGATTTTGAATTTAGATTTATATATAACGCTCCGTAGACAAATATACACACATCTTTTTTATCAACTTCTTGTTAAATCAATAATAAACAGAAAAATTTAAGTTATGAGTTATTGTAAATTTTAATTTTATCAATACTTCAAGGAACATTCTGTTTTATATATAATATATATATTATCAAAGAAATTATACAAAACATCAATATTTTTTTGTAATCTAGCAGGAATAAGTCAATTAGGAGAGTGTGACACTGAAGATGTGAAGGTTGTGTGTTCGACCCACGCTTATTGTACTTTTCTTTAAAATTTGGAGATTTTATGAGTGAGTAGATTCAAACCATAGGTCTTTTTTGGCCTCAAATTAGAGGTGTCCACTAAAACTACAAACCAATTTATGCAGTTTAATTTAAAAAATGTAGTTAAAATCGAATCGAGTTAAGATTAAAAAAAATTAGGGTTTCACTTTGTGTTTGCACTTCTCTTCTCTAAAGACGTGACCAACAATCGCACGCAGAGTCTCTCTACTCTTCTCTTGATTCCCTTCACATTCAAACTTCAATGCCAGTTGTCGTACCTTCTCAACCTCTCATCTCGTTCACTCTCAATAGTCAGTCAGTCGTCCCTTAGTCCTAAGTTTTGAACATCTCATCGACCGTTATTCGAAATCATGATCTCTCTCCGTCACCGCTCGACCACACGCAATGTAGCTATAATCTCTCCTCTTGCCTCCCATCAGTAGGAATCACAATCTCTCTCGGTGACCGCCCAACTAGAGATTTCCAAGAGATCCATGGTCGGGGCCCGTGGGGTCTCGTACCGAACAAGACGAGGAATCTCGAATACACGAGGAATGTGGAAGAACTAGAGAATTTTTTTTCGTTTGCAGTTCTCGGGGTCGGGATGGGAAATATATTTACCCCAACCCCACCTCGTGTCCCCACCCATCTTGAATTTTATATATAAATTATAAAGGGACAATTGCAACTTAAAAAAAAATTGAAAATTAGGTGTGTCCCTAGATTTTGCTTTTTTGCAACATGTAAAAAAACTTCCACCTAAAATTTGATTGCTATCTGATTTCTAAGTAATTGTTATGTGATTGCTATCTTATTTCTACGTGATTTATCATTGGATTGTCACACCTGCAATTACAAAAAAGTTGAAGTCATGACTTTGGTTTTGGTTTCTTAAAATGTATTGCTATACAATGCAAATTTTCCAATTATAAATTTGTAATATATATATTATGTATATATATATATGTATATATATATTGCAGACTTTGTTAGGATAATTATGGAGATTTTAATTACTTAAGTTTAAGATTTTATTAGTTTAATTTTTTTAGATGTTGTATATTATAGATAGGATGTTCTAATTGTTGAATTTTACTTTTATAAAAATTATTGAGAATTTAGCATTTTAATTATATCCTTTTAAATTGAATGTGTATTATTATTTTTATTACAAAAATTGATAATATTTTATTTAAATAAAAGTTCTATTGAATATGTTTAAGGAATTGTTAAAAATATATATTTAATCAAAATTAAAAAAAAATAAATGGTTAGAAAAAAGTGATGCTGGGAAAATTTTCCCCACATGGAATCTGATCCCCGTGAAATCCCCTGGAGAATCCCCACCCTGTTTCCCGCAGAAAAATTGCCGGGATGGAGAATGGAATAGAGGAGCCGGGACAGGGACAGAGAGGGCTTTCCTGTCCCCGCCCTGCCCCGTAGACATTTCTACGCCCAACTGTACGCAACGTTGTAACCTTTCCCCTAGTCTCTCGCCATTTGAAATAATGATCTCCCTCACGTAGTAATCATAAACTCGACAAAACTACGAAACCAAATTGATTCAAATTATGCAGTTCGATTCTGATATGAATTGTTGGGGGCATCTGATTATTTTTTATATTTATTTTAATAATTTTAATATAATTTTAGGATCTGTTTGATAATGTTTCCATTTTCTGTTTCCTATTTTTGTCTCTCATTTTTCAAGTAACGGACTTGTTTAATAAACGTTCCCATTTTTTGTTTGTAAAATTTGAGCGATTTATTATTTGTCATATATGAAACTGCTTCTTTTATTTAATGAAATGCATGCTTGGCCTCTTGGTAGTTCTGCATGACTAAAGTTTCCTTCCAACTTCTTGGTTTTTGTGATCAAATCATACCATTAACATTTTTATTTTATTTTGTTTTGTTTTTATTTCCATCTCTAATATTTTATTTATTAATTTTATATTTACAAAAAAAAAAATCTGCTATATTTATGTTTTAATTTAATTTTGAATTTTATAATTCTCCCCTAAGTAGATTTATATATTATTTTAATTTTTCAATATGTTCGTTAATTTTTTTACCGTTCAATATTCAACTCTCAAGGCACTTTTATTTGCTCTTAGTTTTTTTATATTTATTTCTATCTTTTGTATTTGAGTTTTTTCTTTACTAATTTTTTATATTTACAAAAATAAATTTTCTATATTTATAATTTATTTTGATTTTGAATTTTAAAATTCTCCTTAGATTTATATATTACTTTCATTTTTAATATGTATACTAATTTTTTTTATATATATATTTAAACTTTTAGTTATTAAATTTTGCAATATGGATGTTTATATATTTTTGTATATCAGCTATTGAGTAGACTTTTACAATATATATAAATTTTGCTGACTAAGACATTCATTTAGCTCAATTTTAATATTTTACGACACGACATTTACGTAATATTATAATTAAGTGGGATTTCACTTGACATCATTGAAGACAAATAGCTCGAGTTAGAGATGACAATGAAGATCAAATTTGAGCAACATATAAAGAATAAGATACAATTTGTTACTATATTTAGTTTTTATTTGGACTTACTTATATTAGAAGACGTAAACTTTAGATAATATTTTTTTATATTTAATATATGACATATCTTCTCTTTTTACATTATATTATACAAAGAAAATGAAAAAAAAAAAAAAAAGAAACAAAAATAAGAAACAAAAAACAATAAATAGTTATCAAACAAGTTTATGTTTCTATTTCTTTTTCTTTTTTTTTAAGAAACGGGAAACGAGAATAGTTATCAAACATATTCCTCTTTCTTGTTCTAAAAAAAGAAGAAATAGGGAACAAATAACGAAAAACATAAAACAAGAAATGTGAACGTTATCAAATGCGCCCTTAGTATTTTCTAGTTCTATTCTTTTTATATATTTTAAGTAGGGGCATTTTTATCTTTTTATTATGATTTAAGAATGCGGCATTAAGGTTTTCATTGCAAGGCTATTTGAAGCTTTACTATTAGATTGTTTTAATAAGTTTTACAATCAATCAGTTTTCGTCTTTGTGCTTCTTTCAAAATTAACCAAGAGAGCTTCTTGATTATTCCAATTCACGTGTTAAGTTGCATGCAAAGAAAATTCAAGTGTGATTGATCATCCTATCTTATGCAGTATTCGAATCTTAGACCAAGGAACTTGTTCTTTGTCTCAAGAGGTATGATTTTAAGGTAATTCGTGTGTAACACAATCGTTAATGTTGAAATTGAATCGATTTAAGGGTTTTAGAGATTGAGAATTAGGGGTTCTTGGTGCTTGATTTTATGAAGTGAATTATGGATGATATGTGATGGTGAAATTGCATTGAGCACTCAAGTTTCCTCAGTGGAATCCAAGTGTAAATTCCACTGAGTTTCCTGGTAAGTCCAGGGTCGAACTCAGGGACGTGGGAAGACAAGTTGCATTGGTAATTTTTATGAAGACTTTGTGGTAACCGGTAACTCAATTAATTGTGGGTTTTTTGTTTATTGCGTTGGTGAAAAATAAACAAATGAGGCGGATTTGAGAAAAGCCAGTTGTGTGATAGATGCACTGAGTATGCGAATGAACAGGCTGAGAAGATCTTTAGCTAGCGTTGCTTGGGAATGCGTAAGACTATGCTATCATGCTACAACCATGCACATCAAGTCATTTTCCAATGCAAATGCGATGCTCCTAAGTCTAGGATACATGTGTTGAATGCAAAAATGTCCATAGAGCTTATCCCTAAGTCTCTACTCTTTTCCTATGTGATGATGCAAATTGCATAAAGGCAAGGTGACTGCATACAATCATATCTTATATCTAGGATGCATGCGATGCGTTGATAACAAATAGTGCTTATTCCTAAGCTTCTATCTATTGATTATGCGTTCTAATCTGACTCTCCCGAGCCTAGATTCTAACCTGACCTTCCCAAGCCAAGATCCTGTCCTTAGACTACCCTCCCGAGTATCTCTAATGGACGAATGAAGCATACATAATACAAGATAATCGCATAGAATGAAGATTCCCTAGTTGTGCTAGCTAAATGCTTCTCAACCTATTCAACTGATTTAGCTACTCATGCATAAATAACAAAGAGTGAACAGATATAGAGAAAGAAATTTCATTTCGATAAATGAGTGGAGTACAAAATAACAATGAAATTTAAAGGTAGAGAGCCTGGTAGCAATTCCTTGTTGACCGAGGCTTTTACACTATAAATCTCTATTCGGTTCCAAAGATGTTCCTGCTTCCGTAGGCGTCGGCCTTCTCTCTATCCTTGAAGCTTCCAGTACTCTCCCAAGCTTACTGGAATGATCTGTTGGCACAACCTCCTCTCTCCCGTCCGCCTTAAAATGAAAGAAAACTATGAACAAGCATGTGCAAACCGAACATATGAATTTTTGAACTACTGAATTGATTAACCGATCAACCCCTTTTCTGAAGGATTTCCTTGGTATTTATAGAACATCTAGGGTGAAAGTCGGCTTCTCTTCATGATTATACAGATGGGACTGCTTTAATTCCTAACTGATGCGTCGAATATTTGTCACCGAAAAGCTGAATGTACTTGTGATCGTTATCGGCTGTCAACTTAATTTGGATTTGACTGTTATCAACTTTCTGTCCCATCACGATTAAATAGCCTTTCACCCAGATGCGCCCACCATGTTGCGCTGACCAAGTTGCAACAATCCTTCTCGGGCGAATATTTGAGAACACGATTACCGCAAAACCTTGCGGTAATACTACACTCGACCAATGATTTCCTATGATCGCAATTTTCGCCTTGCGTCATCGCATATTCTGCAAAAAAAATACAAAAATCACTTGTTTTAATGTGATGAACGCATGTGACTGCAATATTATGTATCTGATGCTTTTTGGACGCAATTTAACATGTTTTTTCAATGCAAGCCAGCATTGTTTAAGAACTTAGCACTATGATAACGTGCATTTCTGCCCGTTATCAGTTCTCATATAAAAACAAGTTACTAATTCTAATTCTTTAGGGTTTTCATTTCAAATTCAGTTTGGTTTCATATATATTTTTAAAAAAATGGTTCAATTCGGTTTGTCCACAAACAAAACTGTGAACTCCCTTATTATTAATACATCTTTTTAATTAACTTGTTGTTAAATGACCAATGAATCTAAAAGTAGAAGCTGATGGATTATAGTTGTTATTGTTTAATTTGCACGTAAATTTGCTTTTATTTAAATGTTGGATCTTTTTTGATTGACTTCGGTTTAAATGGTTTTGTTTTGTTTTGGAACGTTTCATCTGCTTACCTTTCTCGTATTGATGTTTGTTAACTTCTATGTCCCTTCCGTTTAGAAGTTATTATAAAAGGAAGTATTAGAATCATATTCAAGTAGGTTTTTTATCGATAGATATTGTATTTGTTTATACAGCCGTAGAAAAAAATAGAAAAAAACACTACTGGTTTTTTTATAGAAGGTGTGTGATTCTTGAAAAGAAGCATTGAGTTTAGGGAGAGCTTAAATGTGCAAGATCGAAAAGCTGAAAGTTTTTAACCCACGGGAGGGGGGCTTGAGTTAGAAGATCTTGAAATTAGTGACATCAAGTTTAAGGGGAGTCTAAAAAAAAAAAAAATACCTGTGTAAGGTTTACTGTATTACATGATAATAGTTTTATAAGATAAGTAAACCTATTGTGTGTTATTTCTCTCTCTGCTTATCTGTATGTTATTTCTCTCTGCTTATCATAAACCTTCTTAATATTATTACCTTCTTTTCAATTGGATCCTGAGCACTCCAGATGTAGGTAAAGTTATACCGTTGGGTTAACATATTGTGTGTTAGTTCTCTCTCTACTTATCTGTGTGGTTGTCAAATTGTTAGCATCATCATGTCATTAACGCTCCTTTTATTTTGACTGTGTGTTCATCTTTTTCACTTGGTATTAAAGCGGGTTGTGCCATTATATTTTGGCTGTTTGTTTGCAATGGAACCATTCAAAGAAGGTGGATGCATTACTAGACCTCTAGTGCTTGATGGGACTAATTATTCATATTAGAAAGCCAGATGATCGCATTTCTAAAATCATTTGACAGTAAGATCTAGAAAGTTGTTGTGAATGGATGGACTCATCCTCAATTCACTGATGAGGATGACAAATTCTCTTACAAACTAGAGAAACACTGGATAGAAGCAAAAGATTAGGCCTCCCTAGGAAACTCTCGTGCACTAAATGCAATTTTTAATGGGGTTGATAAGAATATTTTCCATCTCATCAATAAGTGCATTTCATCCTAAAAAGCTTGGAACATTTTGGAAGTTTCTTATGAAGTACATCGAAAGTAAAAAAATTTCGGTAGTAGATTCTCACTTCAATGTTTGTATCTCTAAAAATGATGGAAAATGAAACAATCAATGACGTCAATGTATGTATTTTGGACATTGCTAATGAATCTTTATCTCTTGGTGCGAAAATGCCAGAAGAAAAATTGGTTCAAAATATCCTTCGCTCTCTACCAAAACGATTCGACATGAAAGTGACCGTCGTTGAAGAAGCCAATGATATAGCAACCATGAAAGTAGATGAACTATTTGGGTCTCTACGTACCTTCGAGTTGACATTTGATGAAAGAACAGATAAGAAATGTATAGAGCTAGCCTTTCAATCATCTGTGGACGAGGATCAAGCTCTAAACAAAGGAAAAGACAATGAAGAAAATCTTCCTGACACACTTTCTCTGTTAACAAAATAATGTGGGAAAGTTTTAAAGCGCCTGAACAAGCATCTTGGATAGTATAACCCTCCCTATGATAGAGACAATGGTGGCAACATCAATCATAATATGCATAAGAATGCTAAACCTTTTGGTGGTAAAAAGGACATTGAACTAGGATTGAATAGTAATGAAAGTGGCAGGGATAGAAATTTCAAATCCAGAGAATGTGAAGGTTTTATCCACTTCTAAGCTAAATGTCCAAACTATTTGAGAAGATAGAAGATGAGATTCGTGCCTTCATTCGTTGTGCAACTATTGATGAACCTACGATAGTCAATAGTGAAGAAGTGGAAATAAATGAAACATGTTGTGGACTGAGTCAGACTATTCCTTAGTTCAAAAATCTTAACCATTGAAGACGTTTATGAACGATTGGAAGAAGATTTACTTGTATTGAAATAGTAAAGAGATCGTATTCAAAAGCTAATTGAAGATAATCATCGGCTTTTAAGCACCATATTTGGATTAAGGATGAGCTAAAATCATCTAAGCAACAACTAGATTGAATGCCTAAGTTTTTACGCATGTTAAATTATGGCACAGATGATCTAAATAAGATTCTCACCTCAGAGAAGCAAACTATTGATAGAAAGGGGTTGGTTTTAGTATTTGTGGGAATCTGGTTGTAAAATAGCATCCTTTTCTAAAATCGTTTTGTTCCTACTCAAAATCCTCACATGTCTGAACTGAAATCGAATGACACTAGTCTCATGTCTTATTCGAAAATAGATAGGCCTAAGAAAAACATGGGTGTGCCATTACTTTGGGAAGGGAGGTCACATATGTTCGTTTTGTTTTATCTTCTTGGCAAAAAGGAGTATAAAATATTAAGACATTCTCCCTTAAGATCAAGAACTGTAAGTCATGAAAATAGAAGTTTTTTTCAGGAAGACTTGAATGGCATATCAAACGAGATAAAGCTCAGGAGAATACGTCCTACAATGTGGCCTTTACCTTTCTTCACACCTCAACCAAAGAAGATTGATACGTTGACAATGGGTGCTCTAGGCACATGATAGGTGAAAAATATTTCTTATCTGACCTAAAGATATGTGGTTATGGGCATGTAACCTTTGGTAATGGAGCTAAAGGAAAGGTTTTGGGTAAAGAAGACTTCTTAAGATCTAAAGTTCTTGCCCTTCGTGATGCCACGGTTGTTGAAGGCATAACTACTAATTTAATTACTATCAGTCAACTATGTGACCATGGATATCAGATGAGTTTCTCTAAATATAGGTGTTTAGTAAAAGATGATAAAAACAGGTTAGTTATGACGGGTTCCTGTTCAATAAACAATTGCTATCACTGGACTCCTGGTGTCTCCATTGATGTTTGTCACTCTTCCAAATTGAGCGAGGTTGAAGTGTGGCACAAGCAGCTTAGTCACATAAGTTTACGATCACTAAGAAAAGCCATCAATGTAGAAGCCATTCTTGGGATACCCTCTTTACGACCTGAATCTGATTCATTCTTTGGAGAATGTCAAATTGGTAAACAAGTCAAGGCCTCTCACAAGAAACTGAAAAAATGTAGCGCTAGAAGAGTTTTTGAGTTACTACATATGGACTTGATGGGTCCCATGCAAGTTAAAAGTTTGGGGGGAAAGCGATATGTTTTCGTCTGTGTGGATGATTTTTCTCGCTTTACATGGATGAGATTCATCAGAGAAAAATCTGACACATTCAAGTTATTTTAGACATTGTGCCTTCAATTTCAACGTGAACAAGGGAAAAACATCATTCGTATTAGATGTGATCATGGGAAGGAATTTGAAAATTCCCAATTTTTTTATTTTTGTGGGTCTAAAGGGATTTTACATGAGTTCTCTCCTCCTATAACTCTTGGGTAGAATGAAGTTGTTGAAAGGAAAAATTACATTCTCCAAAAAATGGCTCATGCCATGCTTCATGCTCAAAGGATGTCCCTACACGTCTGGGCTGAAACCTTGAATATAGCCTACCATATTCACAATCGAGTTTCACTTCATCTAGGTAAAGTCGGCAAGAACTATGAACTTTGAAAAGGAAGAAAACCCAATGTGAAGTATTTCCACGGTTTTTGTAGTACTTTCTATATCCTAGCTGATCGTGAAAATAGAAGGAAATGAGACTCTAAATCAGACGAAGGAATCTTCCTCGGGTACTCATTAAGCAGTAGATCCTGCAGGGTTTTCAATAAGTGAACAAAAACCATGATGGAATCAATAAACATCATGGTAAATGACTTAACACCAACTTTAGAAATTATTGATGATGAATAAGGCCAAATATTTTCAAATACTAAAAAAATTGTTAAAGGTGAAAACTCGGAAGCATCTTGTCATGATGACTCAACTGATGCACTTGACATTGTTAGTGACATTCAGACATCTGCAGCTACAGAGGTCGATGAGTCTGACAATAGTGATAAACCTACTCATTCCATTAGGATACAAAAAGCTCACCCTTCTAGTAGCATAATTGGGAACATGAACTCAGGGATTACTACTCGAAAGAAGAACAAAGTTGACTACTTGTAAATAATTGGAAATGAATGTTTTACATCACCAGAGTAGCCCAAAAACGTGAATGAAGCTTTGAAAGATGAGTCCTGAATCAATTCCATGTAGGAAGAACTAGAACAGTTTGCTAGAAATCATGTGTGGACTCTCGTTCCATGCTTAGAGAATGTAAATGTAATTGGTACAAATTGGGTGTTAAAAAAAAAAACTAATGAAAATGCAGTCATGACTAGAAATAAAGCTAGGTTGGTTGCCCAAGGCTATACTCAAATCAAAGTAGTTGTTTTCGATGAGACCTTTACTCTAATTGCATGGTTGGAAGCTATTCGTCTCCTTTTGGAGATCTCATGTTTGCTCAAGTTCAAATTGTTCCAAATAGATGTTAAAAGTGCGTTCCGGAATGAGTACTTAAACGAGGAAGTATTTATTGAACAACCCAAAGGGTTTGTTGATCCAACTTGTCCTTGACATCTGTATCGACTTCAGAAAACACTCTATGGTCTAAAACAAGCACCAAGTGTTAGGTCTTTAATAGATAGATATTTTCTACGTTAATTCCTTAAAAATTGTTTGTTTGTTTGCTTTTAATGCTCATTTTGTAGGTAAAACGGTCCCAGGAGCGATTAGGAGTCATTCCGAGAAATTTGGCTAAAAAGGATAAAAAATGACCAAAAAGTCAACAAAGTTGAAGAGAATTGGTGTAATTATCAAAATTCCATCAGACCCAGTGTCACGACCCTCCCAGAAGCATTGAGCAATGCTTGAAGATAGAAAGCACCCATCTACTGAAAAATAGGGCAGAGTTGCAACTTTCCCAACAGCGTTACAACGCTCTAGATTTTGAGGGGATTGTCCGCACGTGCGCACGCCTTGCGCAAACCAACGTCAAGGGCAGTGTCACAACTCAAGCTCAACTCTTCTTGGCCTTTTTACAATTAAGTGTTGCAACACTAGCCTCAACATTGCTATGCTATCCTACGAATATAAATACTTTTTCTTCCATTTTGCAAAATAAGAAGCACAATTCTCATGGAGGTTGGGATTTCTCTCTGTATCATTTCGTCTTTTTGGTAATTTTGTTTCCTATTTAGGTTAGATTTTGATTTCCTTTTGGGTTTGTAAGCAACATTTTTTGTAATTCTTCATGAATTTGTCTATGAGTTTGTAAAATAGTTATTGAATATTCTTTTTAATTTCAAGAGTTATTATAATTCTCTTTCCTCATTCTCTTTATAATTTACAATCTAAATTGAGCATTCTTGAATGTGTCTTATAGTTCCTGAAGCACGTTGAATGATCTATATCTTGAAAATGCATAGACTAGATGCTTGGTTTTGTCACAATCATGATTGAATGTATTGCTTTCAATGTGTTTGATAGAATATCTAGCCAAGATCTACAAAAGACAATAGTAATTGTGTTTTTTACGGTTACTCCTAGGATGAATTAATTACTAGTTTTGGAGAAAATTCGGTCAATTGAGTAAGCTATCTTGACAATTCATCGGCGCAATTGAATCCTAAAACTTAATGCACGTGCTTTCTACTCTATATGGCCACTATCGAACCCAATAGAGGTAAAAGCATGTAGGTTGATTAGGGTTAGTTTTAGTTGTTGTTTGAGCTTTATAAATTTTGTTTATTCTAGGTTAGGTAGAATTAACGATATCTATTTAGCTTTTGAACAAAATGGCGCCATTGCCAAGGAATGGCTAAACCATTTAATCTTTTTCTTAGCTAAATTTGACTACAAAACTTTAAAACACCAAAAAGATTTTTCTTTCTTTGAGTTACACATTTTAATGTTGTGAATATGAATATCTTTGTGCTTTTCTTTTGGGATATGCAGGTCAACGAGAGGAAGAGTAAGAGGTAAGAGAAATAAATAAACTTAACAGTCAAGTTTTTCAACTAATCTCTCCTGTTCAAGATTTGGCTATTAGGAAGATATAGGTTTTGCGTGGTCCTATATGCGAACATTACCTTTCTTGGGAGATATCTACCCAAACACTGATGTCGATACATGCCTCTTCCTCTAATTTAGATAGTTCTTTAGAAGAATTAGTTAAGGAATTTCCATCAATTCTTGTGAGATTGTGCAGGAACCTTCCCTCAGTCAGCAAGAATCCCCTAGTTTCCAACAAGATAGCTTCAGTTTTGCAACTGAAGTTAAAACTGAATTTAGTAACTTAAGTAACCTCGTTGCTCAGATTACTGAATCAGTAGGGGGACTAGAAGAGTCTTGGGATCATCAATCTTCTAATAATACCGAACCTTGCAGTGAGGTTGCTTACATCGACCAAAATGCTGAGCAACTAGTTCCTCGAAGTATAGGTCAAGGTAAGACTTTGGACTTTATTATGTGTGAACTTGCTAATTCTTCTTTTCACTGTGTGTAGGAACCTATTGAGACTCACAGAAGGACTCAAACCACCATGTTCATTGAGGTAGAGTCTCTTCCTCAACTTGCACATCTAGGGTTTGCACTGGAAAGTCGTTCAAAACCTTCCATTGTCTGTTGCATCGAGATCAATACATTTGAGGAATTCTCTCGATCGAATGACTTAGATGGTATTTACTCCCCGTCGTACCAAAAACAAGTCTGTAAGGTAAAATATGAGTTCGAGCCTCATATTGAGGAGTCTCAGGTAATTGAGTTTGAGGTAGTCAAACTTCGTTCTCTTCTTCCCTCTGGCATCTCATATATTTTTTTATTACTACTCATATTTTCCTTACAAGTCAGAGTCAGTTGTTGAGTCTTTTCTTTCTTTCGACTATTTTGGGTCACTTGATTCTTTCGATTCTTTCTTTTTCTCTTTTTTGCCAATGTTTAAAAAACCAAAATTCGACTTTTCTGCTTCTCGTCAAAAGGCGAGTTCTTTTGTAGATCTTCTAGGCTATATAGATTCATCTAAGAGAGGACCAAAGAAGTATGAAATTTTTACGTACCTTGAAAAGTAGAAAGACGGGTCGCATCGAGCAATCAATGTTAAAAATTTGTCCTTCCTGGAGGTAGCCATGTGTAATAAAAAAAACACATTCTTTTATTTTTACGATTCATTTTTAGAATTAGTCTTAATTTTAGATTTGATTTTTAATTTTTGTTCTTAATAAAGCTAGGTTAGTCCTAATCTAATTTCTTAAAAAAAATGGATTATGGCACAGTGTCACAATGCTATATAACCAACGTCAGAACGCTATGAGACAAACCTCCGATTTAAACGCAGTTTCTCCGATTTGAAGGAAACCTCAATTACGAATTTCGCTTCTCCAAACCTTTTTTCTCTAAAAAATTTCACCCACCCCCCACCGATTTTCATCCTCAAACTTAAAATCCAAGCTTTTTTCTTTCAAATATCATCATTTCCCTCACCTTTGAAGGATTTCCACCTTGAAATTTTGGGTTTCTTACCCAAAAACCTATCTCTAGGGCTTTTCCTCTTCTTCTCAAGCAAGGTCTGTAACTCAATCTAAGGTAATGCATTCTTTTTTTATTTGAATTTTTAATGATTATCTTAGTTGTAGTTGAGTTTTGTTTGATGGATGGATGATTTGTTTCAATGAAATGGTTTTGTGGTCATTTTGTTGAATTTTGGCTAATTATAAATAAAATGCTTGGGATTTTTCTGTTTGCATTTTCATAAATCGAGTAGTGGTGTAATTTTCTTTGTTGAGAAATCAATTAGAAAAGTTTATTTGAATTTTCTTAGGATTAATCCCTAATTTTGTGAGCTTTTTCTTAAAGAATTCTTTATGGGTCCTAGGGCTAAAAAGGGAAAGAATATTATTAGCTCTTGTGGTAGGAATTCTCCTCCACAACCCGAGATTAATAACCTTAGGTTTGCTTCTGAAGGGCTGAGAGTAGATACCATCAGTGGTAGCTATTAGAAATTTAGTACCAGAAAGGGCATTAACCTTAGAGCCAAACTTCAATCCTCAAATCACTTTCGAAATACGGGAGAGAGGATGGGAAACTTAATAGGCCAATCTTAGTGAGGTTGTGGTCCCTTTAGTGAGCGGTGTTAGAGTCTCTTTTTCTTCCTCTATAATAAATGGAATCTTCGGTCTAGCTCATGATGACGAGTATGGACGGTTTCTATCTCAGCCCTTAGACAAATAAGAGATTATTGAGGCCCTCTGTGGGCATGGAGTTCAATGGACACGTTCTAGTGGAGTTGTAGTTGGTTTAGATCTACGGATATGTCTATTGTAGGCCAAATCTTGCATTCTTTTGTATGTTTCAGATTGATGTCTGTACTCAGACTGTCGACATGACTAGAGATAGAGCTAAACTTCTTTATTGTTTCATTCAGGGTATGTCCATAAATGTAGGGAGGGTTATTCACGCTTCTATCAAACGATGTGGACGTTGCTCTACCACGGGTAGCCTAGGACACCCTAGTCTTAGAACTTTGTTGTGTCAGAGGTCTTGGATAGAAATACCCAGAAATGAGGAGTGTATGGGGCGTAAAGCTCCAATTTCTAAAACGTCTATCTCAGCCTTCCGAGTCCTTGGAGTTGAAGAACTCCATGAACAAGAAGAAGAAGTGCTAGGTGAGGAAGAAGAACACTTTAGAGAGGAACCACATAGGGTAGAACTTCCAGATCAGCCCCATGAGCAACCCGAGAGTGGAAACATGTTAGGTGAGCAAGCCCTTAGAACAACTACTGAAGCCTTAAGGGTGAGCCGCGAGACTGCTCGCTGTGTTAGACGTATGCAGAGGACTATCGACTTCATGTGCAAACGATACCATCTCTACTACAGTAGCATCGATTTTCAGTACATGTCCAGAGAGAGCCTGGCTCACCTGACTCAGACTGACCATCATCAATATATTTTCCCAGTATATTCCATCATCTTTTTTAATTTTTAATTTTTAATTTTCTTACTTTCCTTTATTTGCTTTCTAGGAATAGAAAATTTTTAGATTATCTTTTTCTTGTAGTTTTTCATTTCTTTTGTTTTATTTTGTTTTATTTTTTTATTTTTTTCGTAGCAACAAACAAAATGAAAAAAAAAACCCAAAATGTTGATGCAAGAAGAAAAATTCTACCACCACTCATTACACGAAACCAGGATAGTTTTCTATTCTCTTTCTTTTTGTTTTCTCGCCCATATCTTCATTTAAAAACATTGAGAACAATGTTTAATTTTTAAGTTGGGGGTGGGGAACATTGCATGTTCGTGACATTTTATTAGGGTTGTATAAAAATGGGCCTTACAAATTTTTGCTCTATGATATACAATTGAATATCTGGAACCCTTGAGCACCTGAGCTCAGGTTATTTGTATTTTGTGATCTTGATTAGATATATCTTGATGAGGTTCTTATGCATCTCGATGACATATTTTTTATTCTCTGAAAAACAATATCATGATCTTGATTTTTTTTTTAAATGACTAATTTTTGCTTTAATGCATGATTGCTTCAATGTATGTTCTTTCATTCAAGAATCTCATTCACTTTGTTTGTTATGCATGATTTGTTTTACACAATCCTTTGATTCTTATCAATGAACTTTAATGACGCATTCTTTCAAGAAATGATACAAATAAAATTTTAAACTTTTTAAAATCTTTTCTAACAAAATTTTGAAACTCAAACTTTCAAAAGAAACTTTCTTTTCCCTTTTAATTTCATAAAAAAAATCGAATACTTAGTCTTTTAGATTTATCTAGAATATTTAAACTCTTAGAAATGTCATATCTATTTAATTTTCTTTGTCACCCCGATAGAACAACTTTTGGTCTAAGAAGCCATCTTGTTTTAGAGGCAAGTCTAGAAAAAGAGGATAAAAAAAGGGCCTAGTGTTTTTTTTTTTTTTTTTAAAGAAAAAAGAAAAGAAGAAAAGTTGCATGTATAAAAAAAATAAAGCATGCTTGCAAAATTAACATAACCTTCACTAACGTGTGTGTGTGCATGGATATAGATGACAAGAGCTGCCTCCATCGTGTTTAGTTAGGGCCTGCGAGAAAAGAACGATAGGTTCCTAAGGTGTGAGTGTGAAAGCTATCCTTCTAGGTAAAAGAAATGTCAATTGCATTTTGTGTGTGTGAGATTAAAAAGGCACCATTGTCCTAAAATTGTCTCTCTTTTTTGCAAGATTGGGTATTCCATAGACTAATAACTGAGCCAGTGTAGGGCGAAGAGGAATTGAGAGTTGGATATCACCTTTCTACTAGTTTTAGCCTTTAAATAAACTAAAACCGAGTAGTCCTTTCTTTTATGAGTTTACAAGAAAAAGACATTTTCTTTTCAAAAATAGGTTTCAACTATTTATAAGATAAGTTAAAAAGTCTAAATGCCCATTTGTATCATTTGCTTGCTTGGTTTTTGAAAAGAGAGATATGAATCGAATTTTTGTATAAACAAAATGACATATTAAAATTTTGAATGACTTCTCTGAATGAATGTACCATGAATGTACATGTTATTATTGACTGCATGCATATTTTTAGTTTTGACTTGCTCGGGATGACCAAGAGTTAAGTTGGGGGTGTTTTGATAGGTCTTTAAGAGATATATATTTTCTACGTTAATTCCCTCAAAATTGTGTTGTTTGTTTGCTTTTAATGCTCAATTTGTAGGTAAAACAGTCCTGGGAGAGATTGTTCGTTGCAATCGTGAGATGCTCTAGGAGTGTACTGTATAAAATAAATTGGAGAAATAAGTTCTAATTATAAGTGATGCATTTATGCTTTGGTGCGTTTAAGTAATAGTAACGCATTGGGGCATTAGTTATATGCACAGAACGCACACAACTTCTAATAAGGACATTCAAGTTTTCCTAAACTAGACCCAAGTATAAATCTAATTTAGGTTCCTGGTAAGTCCAGGGTCGATCTCAGGGATTGAGTTAACCAAACGCAGACCTTGCGTTGTATCTATTGTAGGGGTTTTCATAAATGAATATGAGAGATGTATTATTTACACTAACTTGTTGTGCCTGTGCAAGAAGATACAAAAGAGTTGAGTGGTGAATGATGGGTCATGCGAAAATGGAATCTGAGGTAAGAGGATGTGTCGGTCTAAGATGAGTGTACAAAGCTAAGATGTGACGTGGATGAGATGGGATGATTTGCTTATATGTTTGTTTATGTGTTAGACCTTATTCAACACTTCTCAATGCGAATAACATACAAAGCCTATCTCTAGGATACATGCGTTTAACACAGAATGTAGGAAACACTAGTAAGTCTATTTCTAGCTGTACTAGGCACTCTACTTGATGCGGCTTAGTTATTCTTTCGATCAATCTAAGTTAAGGATGCTTTTACCAAGTTGTCAAGTTGGCTTGAGCGTTAGAATGAAATTGTGCATCGAATATTAATGCATTCAACATAAACAAGAAATAAACAATAGCAAGTATGAGGGATCAAATATATGAATTTTATAAAGAAACAAGGAGTCTTTACAAAAGCAATATTCAATCGAATGGAATGAAAGCAATAAATAAGAAGGAAACTGAGCAAGCCAAAGAATAACATCTCTTTGTAGTTCTTTGGCCAATCTCGTTGTGTACAATCACTTGTATGGGAAGTTGGACTGGAGTGTCCTAATCAAGAGTGGCGTCCCGCTCCGACTCGACGTGGTGGTTAGTTCTCAACCCTTTTGATCGTCTCAACACCATGGCACAACTTCTACAAAAATTAAGACTACATTTACAGAGAGTAAGGGATCTTTATGATTTCGACTCTTAACTCCGAGGGGACTTCATCTATTTTATAGGCACAGTCCACTCGTGAATGGGCAGCATTAAAGTCCCCCTGTGTAAGCAAAACCTGTGGCCGCCGGCTCTCGGAAGCTTTTCAGACGCCACCTGCTGCAGGTGCCCATACTTGCAAGTGGTGATGTGACACAATCAGCCTTGAGCAATGAATCTTCTTTAGTGTTGAACTCCCTCGAACCAATGGACCATGCGTTAAGAGTTTTTTCCTACGGCACTTGTCTAATGCGTTAATGTTTAATTCTTGCGTTGAAATCCTACAATACAGTGCGTTAGTGTCGCGATATTTAGTAATAAAGCTTCTTTTGCATGAGTTTGCTGATGTTTGAGTAAACCATACGTTTCTACTAAAAATGAGGAGAGGTATCATGAAAAACCTTAGTTGTTCTTACTTAAGAGCAAAAATAACTTGTATTTCTTATAAGTTATCACCACTCCCAAATTTGAACAAATGCTTGTCCTCAAGCATTCCAAAATAATTATTTTTATCTCCTTTGTCTTAAGTGTGCAGAGTTCGCCTCTCATCATATTGAGTCATAAACTTGAGATAAGAGTTCTGGAAAATATAACTCAGATTGAATCTTTTCTTAAAAGTACTAATGTTTTAATTCCAGGTGCAGCAGGCCTTTTATCACAACTCCTTTCATTTCTCAAAACATTCCTATTTTTTTCATAAACTAGCAATGCGTTAGATGTCCTTTGTAAATAAATGTTGGATAAAAAGAAAAAGATTATGAACTTACTTACCCATGCATTGTTTCAGGTATCCCACTTTTCGTTTTGGCTTGCCCCCCACGGGTGTCATGCGAGCATCCAACTACGGGTAAGAACCCTTCACACTAAACTCATATCTTAATATCCGTGCATTTCAAGATATAATCTTTTTCAGACTAGATAGAGGAGTTATATAGGACGTGTTGGTCTAGAAGACTAACTTCGATTTGGCTTGTCCCCACGGGTGTCATGCAAGCATCCAACTATGGCTAAGTGCCTGTTCCAAACTAAACTCATGCCATTTAAGGTTTTTTTTTTTTTTTTTTTAATTAATGACAGAGGAGTTGCGTTTAACATTCTTCTTATTTTGTTCCCTTTTCTTTATGATGTATTCGTTTGATGCATCTTAACTCGGATTTTCCTCATCCCCAAATTTGGAGATGAGCTACACTCATCCCAAATTTGGAGACGAGCTAAATCCTCATTGCTAAAAGAGAAACAAAATTTCCAAAGGCTTTGAGAATCTGAAAGGAGTTTAAGACTTAAAGCTTGCACGCGTTAGAAGGTAAACTTAATATTTTTAGAGAAGTTCAAACCTTGTTGATTTTCCTAACTCTTACTCTATGCTTATAGATTTCATATAGCTGATATCATTGAGGTTAGGCCAAGCACAAGACTTAGAAAATATCCAAAGAACAAAAAATCAAGCATGCTAAGGTCAAACGCAAGGAGCAAAATGATAAAAAATTTCTCATTCATTTTCATAATTTCACATGAATTAAATAAATAAGTCAAGTAGATGCAGAAGAACAATTAAATCAAAATAAAAAAAATAAAAAAAAACCCAAAACCCCAAAACTCTATTGTGCTAGCACATCGTCTCGGTGTTCTTCCTCAGGGTTTTCATCCATGAAGCGTAAAGGGTTTCTAAGATGAGCAGGTAGTGGAGGCAGTGCAAACATTCCAACCAAGACCTGATTGATGTATTGCGTTGTGTAAACAAATTGTTCTTGCATCCGTCTTGTTTGCTACCTTAAATAATCTCTTAGTACTCGATTCTGCTGCTGAAGACCTTCGATAGATGCGGCCAATAGTCTGAGCTGATCACGGATAAACGTTTTTAACTCTTCCAAGTCTGTGCTGCGTTGAGGTGTTGGTTCATTTCTTCCAATTCGGTCTTCAAAATTTGCTGCGTTGCTTGACCCTAGCCCAGTTGGCTAAAATTTTTTTGGAGGAGGCATGAAGTTGGGAGTTGGACTTGGTTGGGGCGAAGGAAGAGAATAAGGGATGTTCTGATCCATAAGAGTTGGTTCTTAGTGCGTTTGATCAGGACTCCTTTCTAGCGGGGCCAATGGTGAGTCATGGGAAGTAAAATCAAGGGCTGGTTGCACTTCTTCAGCCGAGAATTTAGGCTCAGCTTCATGTTCTTCATGCTCTGAAGCTTCATTGCTATGTTCAACAATCAGGACGCGTCTTCTTTTGGGGGTGCGTTTTGATGATCGAGGCTTGGGTGCCACTTCCTTGGTAGGTAAGGCAGGTTGATGTGGTGAACCACGAAGTAGACGCGTTACTAACTTTATGTCTATCAAGCCATCGACATCTTCATGATCATCCCCTAGAGGGATGCCACCTCATTCGCACAATGCACAGATCAGCCATGGAAAGTAGAGTTGCCTTCGTGGCTTAGTCTTGATGGCTTTGATCTGATCCCTTATAATTCTTCCAATGTTCAGAGGGATGCACTGTATGACACAATAAGTAGCCAGGACGCATTCCTTTGATAATGTCTCATCATGCATTGTAGTCGTGATGCTTTGTTTGATCAAGTAATACCATAGATTCGCGTTTGGACTTAAATTCCTGGAAGCCAACATTTTTGCCCCATTTCTCTATGTTTGCCATTTGCTTCCAGGCTTGGCTACTGTCCTTAACGCATCTTCTAATTGACTTGACGTAGGTTGCTCGAAGATACGATTTCCTTCAGCGTCTGGGTTACTGCCAATGTTGAACACTTCGTTTATTCTGTCAGCTGAGAAGCGCACTAACACTCCATCAATAAAAGCTGTGTTTTTCTCCATATTGAACTCACTATTGTAGAACATGCGGACGAGGTTGGGCCAGATACGAGTGTGCCCAACGCAGAATTGATTCCATCCCAATGCGTTTACTGTCTCAGTTATGTAAATAGGCAATGGGCGGCGTTCGGGGATGAAGCCCTTCTCTACGAGTATATCATTAAACTGATGCTTTCTTCCCAAAGTCTTCTTAGGTAATGCGTCGGTTACCTTGCTATTCCAGCCACATACTCTTTTGCTTCCCTTGCCAGTTCTCTCAATTCATTCTCCAATTCCCTCTGGAGATCAGTCTTCCTTCACCCTTGCTTGCAGGCTAGTAATTTTCTAATTCTTGCTCTAATGCATCGTGCCTTGATCTGTTTTCATGCGTTGCATCCTCAGGTCCGGATGCAAACTACTCATCTTCTTCTTCATCCAATATCAATTTTCTTTTTCTCGTTACTCTTTTTTATTTTAAAGGCCCTTCATTTGCGTCGGATGAGCGTGGTTGAGACGCGTCAGGGCCAATTCTCCCTTCTATGTTTTCTTCTTCTTTTTCTTATTCTTCCTCTAGTTCCTCTTCAAGCATCATCGCATACCGCTCTGCTTCGTCTAACTCAAGTGATGCGTTTGGTGGGTCTGAACGCATCACCTGTTCTTCCTCTTGGCTTTGATTGAAGGATGCCAAGATCGCACCAAAGACCTCTTGTTCATTGAGTCAAGCTAGCTCTGCCAACTCTTCAAGATTGCGCTCTAACGCTTGACTGTCAGAAGGTGGTATGGGTGGAGTGAATGGAGGGGTGCCCACTGGGGTGTGAGGCGTCCTAGGGGAAGATATGAGGATGGGCAAAAGAGGTGGTTGGCTCGACGCGTCCGATTCCACAGGATAGATGGTGGCCAAGGGTTCGATAGAAAGTGGAGGTGGTGGACGCACTACTAGTGACGAAGCATTGTGGGCATAGGCTGGGAGTGGATTGTGAGTTACACCCACCATAGTGATGTTAAGGATAATTGGTGGCGGGGCAGGCTTGGTGTAGGGTTTGGATGCGACCGTAGATAACGGATGCGTCCTTGGTTTCGCAGGTGTCTTGGCCCTAGGCTTGGGGGCAGTTTTGGGTTTTGGTTGAGGGGTTTTAGGTTTAGATTGAGGGATTTTGGTCGGAGGGGTAACGGTTGTTTTGGAGGCTTTGGACGGGAGTTTCGTGGGGGCTGATGAAGGTTTCAAAGCGAACGGCCGCTAGGAAGAGGCAGCTCCACCGTGTGTGGGTTTGGTTTGGGCGAGGGCTTTAGTGGTTTTTCTATGGCTTGAGGGGGGTGAAATCGACACAGAGGAAAAGGAGTAAGAGCTTATCGAAGAGTCGTTACCAAAGCTCACGCTCTGATTCTAGCTATCTGAAAGCAGATGACATGGTGGCCGAAGAAGCTCAAGCGATGGAAGCGAGGGAGATGGAGGGGTTCGGTTTCCTTTTTTTTGTTTCAGAGGGTTCGAGAGCGAAAATGAAGAAGAAGAAGAGAAGAACTTGAATCGTTGGCCCTTTTTATAGGAAGGGAGATGGTAGTGGCTGACGTCAGGCGGTGCCTGACGTCTGCAATAAATGTGAATTTGAAGGGTCATCTTGGTTATCTAAATACTTGAGTGTTTTTGTGTTCTCGAGATGTGTCCCTTCAACTGGGCCATGCGTTAGACTTGTGTCTAACGCGTCCGTTGTTCAAAATTCGATCATACACAACTTTTTTTAAAGAAAAACAAACAAGTTTCCAACTTTTGTAAAGCAAAAACATAGACAAAGACAATCTAAAAACATCCAAACAACTAAATAAACAAATTCAAACGCATCATAAAATACAAAATGCAAAAAAAACAAGGGTGGGCAAAGCGTCCCTGGAATATATGGCATTGCAAACGTAGGAACACTTTGACGCGGGCTCAACTGGCTTCGCATAGTGCGAAAGATGACGTCTGGCATTTTAGTCCATCTTCAAAGTAAGGCTTTACTCTTTGGCCGTTTACCTTGAATGCGTTGGTGCCATCTTCTCGTGTTATTTTCACAGTTCCATATGGGAAGATTGCTTTAATGATAAAAGGTCCTGACCACATGGATTTTAGCATTCTTAGAAACAAACGCATACGTGAATTGAACAATAAAAATTTTTGGCCAACAACAAGTTCTTTCTTACTGATGCGTTGATCATGCCAACGCTTTGTCTTTTCCTTGTACAGCTTGTTGTTCTCGTACGTGTTCAATCGCCACTCCTCGAGCTCGTTGAGCTGAAGTTTGCGTTAAACGCCTGCGGCATCCAAGTTCATGTTTAACTTCTTAACTGCTCAACACGCCTTGTGCTCCAACTCTACAGGTAAATGACAGCTTTTCCAAATACAAGAGAATATGAAGACATACCTATAGGAGTTTTATAAGTAGTCTTGTAGGCCCAGAGCGCCTCATCCAGCCTCTGTTCCCAATCCTTCCACGTTGCATTGACGACTTTCTCCAAGATGGACTTGATTTCTCGATTTCGCTTGACCGTTTGTGTGTGGGTGGTAGGCAGTGGTAATCTTGTGCCTAACATTATATTTTTCAAGTAATTTGGAGATGATGCCATTAATAAAGTGCATACCTTCATCGCTTATCAGGGCTCTCGGGTTCCATAGCGTGTAAAGATATTCCTGGTAAGAAACTTAGATACAGTGGATGCATCATTCTTAGCACAGGCCATTGCTTCTACCCACTTAGATACATAATCTACTGCAAGCAGGATGTATTGTTGGCCACAGGATAGGGGAAAAGGTCCCATAAAATCTATGCCCCAAACATCAAACAACTTAACTTCGAGAATATTGTTCAAGGGCATTGTGTCCCTTGAAGAAATATTCTCGGTGTGTTGGCAGGGGTCACATTTTTGAACAAACTCCCTTGCGTCTTTAAAGAGGGTGGGCCAAAAGTATCGGCTTTGAAGAACCTTCGCTACGGTTCTTTGCCCACCGCCCTCCGTAGGGAAAGTCATGACACTCGTCTAAGATGCGTCGTGTCTCTTCCTTCGCAATGCATCAACACAGTATGGAGTCAGGGCCTTGTTTATATAGAAACGGTTCATCCCAAAAATAAAACTTGCTATCATGAATTAACCGTTTCTTCTGCTGAGAGTTGAAGTTCCCAGGGAATTGCTTGGTGGTTAAATAATTGACTATGTCCGCATACCAAGGTTATCTGCCTTCAACTCTAAACAGGCTTTCATCAGGAAATGCATCCTTGATTTCACTTTCTTGGGCTTGAATTTCTTGATTCTTCAGCCTGGATAGGTGGTCAGCCACCCGATTTTCTGTTACCTTTCTGTCCTGGATATCGATATCAAACACCTGTAGTAGCAGCACCCACCTTATCAACCTTGGCTTTGTGTCCTTTTTGCTCATCAGGAATTTTATGGCTGAGTGGTCGGTGTATATGGTGGCTGACGCACCAATTAAGTAAGATCGAAACTTTTCAATACCAAACACTACAGCCAACATTTCCTTTTCAGTAGTGGTATAGTGTTCCTGAGAGTCATTTAATGTTTTAGACACGTAGGAGATGGGATGTATCAAGTTACCCTTCTTCTGGCCTAACATTGTTCCTACTACCACTTCACTCATGTTGCACATAAGAATAAAACGTTGCGTCCAGTCCGATGCTATCAGTATTAGGGCTGTCGTCAATGCATACTTTAAAGTTTCAAATGTGTCAGTGTAGTCTTCATTAAAGTCATAGGGTCGGTTCGCCTCTAGTAATGCGCTCAGAGGTTGCGCAATCTGAGAGAATCCTCTAACGAACCGTCTATAAATGCCAGCATGCCCTAGAAAACTTCGTAAAGTTTTAACATTTGCTGGTGGTGGAATTTTTGCAATGACATCTATTTTGGCTTCATCTACTTCCAAGCCAGCCTTAGATACTTTGTGACCCAAGAAAATTCCTTCAGTCACCATGAAATGACATTTCTCCCAATTCAACACCAAGTTTGTCTCCTCACATCGAGCGAGGACGGCCTCCAAATTATCAATGCATGACTAGAATGAGTCTCCAAAGACTGAAAAATCGTCCATGAAGACTTCAATGGTCTTTTCTAGGAAGTCAGAGAAGATGGCCATCATATATCGTTGAAATGTCCCTGGTGCGTTACATAGCCCAAAGGGCATGTGTCTGAATGTAAATATTCCAAAGGGATAAGTAAACGTAGTCTTCTCTTAATTTTCCGAATCTATCAGAATCTGGTTGTAACCAAAATAACCATGAAGAAAGTAATAAAATTCTTTACCTACAAGTCTGTCAAGCATTTGATCGATGAAAGGAAGGGGGAAATGGTCTTTCTTAGTTGCTGCGTTGAGCTTCCGGTAATCCATACAGATGCTCCAGCCCGTGACAGTTCTCGAGGGTATGAGTTCATTATTACTGTTGACTATCACGGTCGTTCCCCCTTTCTTGGGAACACATTGGACTGGACTTACCCAACTACTGTCGGATATTGGCTAAATAACTCCCACATCTAACCATTTTAAAATCTCCTTCTTGACCACTCCTTTCATTATGGAGTTTAGCCTTCTTTGAGGCTTGATTGACCCCGACTTCCCTTGTTCCAGCCTAATCTTGTGCATGCAATAAGATGGACTTATCCCTCGGATATCCGCAAGTGTCCAGCCTATTGCACGCTTGTGCTTTTTTAGCATCTGCAAGAGAGATTTCTCATTAGGCTCTGTAAGATTTGCGAAAATGATCACAGGTAAAGTGTTGTTGGTTCCAAGGAATGCATCTTTTAAGTGTCCAGTTAACTGTTTCAACTCGAGTTCTGGTGGTTCTTCAAGTGATGGACGCGTTGGTTTTGTCCGCCATTCACTCATACTTGGCGGCTCTGATTCCTTCAAGCTCTCCTCCAACACGAGGACCTCACATACATGAGTCTCTTCTTCAGGCAAATCAATGTTGTTTAGTTGACAATCTTCACTGTCTAGGAACTTTAATGCGTTGAGCATATTAAACTTCACCTCTTCATTGTCCACGCGCATAGTTAATTCACCATTATGCACGTCAACTAAAATTTTCCCGGTAGCTAAGAAGGCTCGTTTGAGGATAATTGGTATTTCCCTATCTGTTTTATAGTCCAAGATAATAAAATCTGTTGGGAATATGAGATTGTCAACCTTCACCAAAACGTCTTCAATTTTCCCTTTGGGGTACTTAATTGTTTTGTCAGCGAGCTGAAGGGTACCAGAAGTAGGTTGTGCTTCGACAATCCCCAATTTCATAAAAATTGAAAGTGGCATGAGATTAATGCTGGCTCCTAGTTCGCACAACGCATGACCCACATCCAATCCTCCTATTGAACAAGGAACAGTGAAGCTCCTAGGGTCTTTCTGCTTCTTTGGTAGATTTTTGCTTACAAACATGTTACATTCCTGCGTTAGTGCTATCACTTCCTTCTCACTAACTTTTCTCTTCTTTGTCAAAATTTCCTTCAGAAATTTTACATATGTTGGCATCTACTCCAAAGCCTCTATAAGTGGAATGTTGATGTGCAGTTGCTTTGAGAGCTCAAGAAAGCGCTTGAATTGATGTTCATCATTCTTCTTCATCAGACACCTAGGGAATGGTGCATTCAGTGACACCTTAGGCTTTCCCGTGTTAGACGTACTGGTTTCTAAATGGCTTGTAGTCTTGGGCGTTCTTTCTTCCTGATCCATTGAACGTGTAATGTGTTCTTTCGAAGGACTTCTATTTCTTGGATTCATTCTTTCTTCAAGAGCTCTTCCACTATGCAATGTCATCGCGTAACATTGCTCATTCCCATTATTGTTCCCAGGTGTTTCAGTATTGCTAGGTAGAACGCCAGGTTTCCTGTTTTTCAACTTGCTTGCTATCTGCCCTACCTGGATCTCCAGGTTTCTGATCGATGACGCTTGGCTTTTCAGCAACGCATCGTTCTAGGCTATGTACTCCTTCAATAGGTTCTCAAGCGGAGATCTTGAGCTTGACGCCTGTCCTTCTCTATTGAAGGGTTGTTGATGTTGCTGATGCGTTTGTTGAAATGTAGGCGATAGTCCATTCCTTTGCTGATGGTTTGCCCCTGGGTGGTGCTCCTTCTGATTTCCTCCTATCCAAGAAAAATTTAGATGGTTTCTCCATCCAGGGTTATATGTATTAGAGAATGGGTTGTTTTTGATGAAGCATACTGACTGAGGGTTTTGTGGACATTCAGCATAGGAGTGAGGATCTCTACAGCCCACACAGTTGACCGTGGGCTGCCCAAACGCCTCTACCTGATTCACCTTGCTGATTTGATGCGTTTCCTAGCGTTATGTTCTGCAGAAGGCTGGTCGTCATAGCCACTTGAGCAAAAAGTGTGGCTATTGCGTTGGCATTAACAGAATTAACATTCTGAGATTTCCTTCTCCTGTCATTTCTTCCATCATATGTACCATCCAACCATTCCATATTGTGTTTAGCAATGCGGTCTAGTATCTCTTTAGCCTCAGTGTAGTATTTGTCCATATGTTCACCAGCTGCTGCTGCATCTGTTGCCATCTGTGATGCTCTATTCAGTTCTCCATAAAACGTCTCCATTTGGATAGTCAGTGGTAGTCCATAGTTTGGGCAATTTTTGACTAAGCCCTTAAAACGCTCTCATGCGACACTTAAGGTCTCAGTATCTTCTTGTTCAAAGTTCATAATCTCTCGACGTCTCCTCGCGTTGGTGGTAGGTGGGAAGTATTTTTGCATAAATGTTTCCACCAACTTCTCCCAGGTGGTGATTTCACTAGGCTCCAGTGAACTCACCCACTGTTTTGCGTCATCATGCAAAGAATAGGGAAACAAGGACAGCCTGATTACTTCTGGGGTGATTCCAGGAATCATAAAGGAATTACACGTTTCCAGGAAACGCTTCATATGGGCTTGAGGATCTTCACCATAACCACACCCAAATTGTCCAGTAGTTTGGAGCATTTGGAGCATAACAGATTTCATTTCAAACCTGGTTCCATCTAGCGTTGGGTATATGATTCCTGAAGAGAAATCATATAGTACAAGGGACTTGTATTCCCTCATGGGACGCGTGCTGCTATTCGCCATCACGATCAAATTCTATGAAGCATGAGCTAGTTGTTGCGCTAGTTGCTGATTTGGGTGTTCTTCCGCCATTGCTCGCTGCCTGTTCTGTTGTCTGAGAAATTGTTGCCTTAACCTTCGACGACGGTTTGATCGGTTCCTACGTTGGATGGTCCTGAATCCCCGGCAACGCCGTCAAAAACTTGTTCGTTGCTATTGTGAGATACTCTAGGAGTGTATTGTATAAAATAAATTGGAGAAATAAGTTCTAATTATAAGTGATGCGTTTATGCTTTGGTGCGTTTAAGTAATAGTAACGCGTTGGGGTGTTAGTTATATGCACAGAACGCACACAACTCCTAATAAGGACATTCAAGTTTTCCTAAACTAGACCCAAGTATAAATCTAATTTAGGTTCCTGGTAAGTCTAGGGTCGATCTCAGGGATTGAGTTAACCAAATGCAGACCTTGCATTGTATCTATTGTAGGGGTTTTCCTAAATGAATATGAGAGATGTATTATTTACACTAACTTGTTGTGCCTATGCAAGAAGATACAAAAGAGTTGAGTGGTGAATGATGGGTCATGCGAAAATGGAAGCTGAGGTAAGAGGATGCGTCGGTCTAAGATGAGTGTACAAAGCTAAGATGTGATGTGGATGAGATGGGATGATTTGCTTATATGTTTGTTTATGTGTTAGACCTTATTCAACACTTCTTAATGCGAATAACATACAAAGCCTATCTCTAGGATACATGCGTCTAACACAGAATGTAGGAAACACTAATAAGTCTATTTCTAGCTGTACTAGGCACTCTACTTGATGCGGCTTAGTTATTCTTTCGATCAATCTAAGTTAAGGATGCTTTTACCAAGTTGTCAAGTTGGCTTGAGCGTTAGAATGAAATTGTGCATCGAGTATTAATGCATTCAACATAAACAAGAAATAAACTATAGCAAGTATGAGGGATCAAATATATGAATTTTATAAAGAAACAAGGAGTCTTTACAAAAGCAATATTCAATCGAATGGAATGAAAGCAGCAATAAATAAGAAGGAAACTGAGTCAAGCCAAAGAATACAATCTCTTGTAGTTCTTTGGCTCAATCTCGTTGCTGTCTCTTATACACATCTAGATGTGTATAAGAGATCTCGTTGTGTACAATCACTTGTATGGGAAGTGGATGGAGTGTCTTACTCAAGAGTGGCGTCCTCCGCTCCCTGACCGACGGTGGTGGTAGTTCTCAACCCTTTTGATCGTCTAGCACCTGTCTCTTATACACATCTAGATGTGTATAAGAGACAGCTTGGTGAATGGGCAGCATTAAAGTCCATGCCCTAGTCAGCATTAAAGTCCATGCCCTGGTTGGCCGCCTGACTCTTGGAAGCTTTTCAGACGCCGCCTGCTGCAGGTGCCCATACTTGCAAGTGGTGATGTGACACAATCAGCCTTGAGCAATGATTCTTCTTTGCGTTGAACTCCCTCCGACACATGGACCATGCATTAAGAGTTTTTCCTACGGCACTTGTCTAATGCGTTAATGTTAATTCTTGTGTTGAAATCCTGTAATACAGTGCGTCAGTGCCGTGATTTTTAGTAATAAAGCTTCTTTTGCATGAGTTTGCTGATGTTTGAATAAACCATGTGTTTCTAATAAAAATTATGAGAGTTTATCATTAAAATACTTAGTTGTTCTAACTTAAGAGAAAAAATAACTTGTATTTCTACAAGTTATCAGAGATTAGGAGCCATTCCGAGAAATTGGGCTAAAAAGGATAAAAAATAACCAAAAACTCAACAAACTTTAAGAAAATCGGAGTAACTACCAAAATGTCATCAGACCCAGCATCAAGAGCATCCCAGAAACGTCGAGCAATGCTTGAAGACAGAAAGCACCCATCTGCTGCAAAACAGGACAACATTAAAACACTCCCAACAGTGTTTCAACACTCCGGATTTTGACGGGACTTTCCGCACGTGCGTGCCTTGTGCAACCTAGCATCGAGGGCAGCATCACAGGTCATATTCAAAGTTTGTAAGCCTTTTTATGATTTAGCGTTGCAATACTAACCTCAGCGTGGCGATGCTACATTGTGAATATAAATACTTTTTCTTTCATTTTGGCGAAAGAAGAAGCTCAATTCTCATGACGGCTGGGATTTCTCTCTGTATCATTTTGTCTCTTTGGTAATTTTGTTTCCCATTTAGGTTAGATTTTGATTTCCTCTTTGGATTGTAAGCAACATTTTTTAATTCTTCATGAATTTGTCTATGAGTTTGTGAAGTAGTTATTGAATCTTGTTTCTAATTTCAAGAGTTCTTGTAATTATTTAGAGTTTTCTCTTTCTCTTTATCATTTGCAATCTGAATTGAGCATTATTGAATCTAATTTATAGTTCACGAAGTAGGTTGAATGATCTATATCTTGAACATGTATAGCCTAGATGCTTGGTTTTGTCATAATCATGATTGAATGTATTGCTTTCAATGTGTTCGATAGAATGTCTAGCCAAGATCTACAAGAGGCAATAATAATTTTGTGTTTTATGGCCACTCCTAGGATGCATTAATTACTAGTTTTGGAGAAAATTTTGTTAATTGAGTACTATCTTAACAACTAATTGATGCAATTGAATCCTAGAACTTAATGCGTGTGGTTTCTATTCTTTATGGCCACTATCGAACCCAATAGAGGTAGAAGCATGTAGGTTGATTAAGATTAGGCCTACCTAAACCTAATCAATGTTTAGGATGCTCTCTTGACTAGGTTATTACTAGTTGTCTACCTTTGTAGGGGCTAGCTTAATCGAGTTAAATAAGTAGCTGTGAGCATAATTCGATTGTGAATTTAATTTGTAGAATTCGATGATAGGAATTGTACTGAACCCCTAACTCGAATTAGGAGCATGATTGTACTATACTTGTTTACATTTATCCTTTGTCTCTTGATTTTTAGTATGTTTTTTGCTTTATGAAAACCCCGTTTTATAGCTTTTATAGTCGAACTTAGCTTAAGAAAAGATTAAAAAAGTCTTCCCTATGGATCAACCTCTTACTTCTGTTTTAACTACAAGTCAATTTTAGTTGTTGTTTGGGCTTTACAAATTTTGTTTGTTTCAGATTAGGTAGAATTAACAATATCTATTTAACTTCTAAACAACGAGCCTGGTATGATAGATTAGCAGTCTTATTAACAAAGAATGGGTATACTCAGGGAAGAATAAACAAGACCTTATTTATAAAAAGTGTTGCTCAGAATTTTATTATTGCCCAAATCTACATGCATGACATCATTTTTAGGGCAATGTCGCCAAGTATGGTAGATGCCTTTGTTGATCAAATGAAAGGTGAGTTCGAAATTAGTATGGTGGCAAAATTGACATATTTCCTTGGTTTACAAATTAAGCAAAGGGAAGAGGGGATTTTCCTATATCTCATGAGAAGTATGCTAGAAATACGGTGAGAAAATTTAGGGTGGTTAAGGTGTGACCCAAATGTACTCCGGCTGCTACACATGCCAAAGTCACTCAAGACTCTGAAGTTGTACGTGTTGATGAAAGCCTTTGTAGAAGTATGATAGAGAGCTTGGTATATCTGACAGCTAGTCATTTTGACATTGCTTTTGTCATCGGTGTATGAGCTCAGTATTAACCCAACCTAAGAACCAGTCATATGACCAACATGAAGAGACTCCTAAAATTTGTGCTTGGTAATTTAACTATGATCTTTTGTACAATTTGATAAAAATTCTAATCTTGTGGGGTATTACGATGTTGACTAGGTAGGGTGTATTGAAGGTACAAGACGTACATCAACTAGATGCTTCTTCATGGGGAATAATCTTATCTCATGGTTCAGTAAGAAGCAGAATTGTGTATCCCTATCTATTGTCGAAGTATAATATATTGCAGTAGGTAGTAGTTGTGCTCAATTACTCTAGATGAAACAAATGTTGACTAAGTATAATGTGTTCCATGATATTATGACCTTATATTGCGACAACATGAGTGCCATAAACATTTAAAAGAATCTGGTGCACCATAGTCGAACAAAGCACATCGTCATTAGACATCATTTTATCCGCGAACTGGTTGAAAACAAAGTCATCTCTCTTGAGTATATTAGAACAATTTCACCAAACCACTGGATGTCGTTACATTTGAATCTTTAAGGGCAAGTCTTGGGTTGTGTAAGCTGCCAGTATAGCCATTAATGTCTGTTATTAGGGGTGGCCAATCAAACTGCAAAACTGAACAATTTCTAAAAACCAAACTAAACAGAACTGAACTGAAAACTCAGTGAAACCAAAAAATGCAGTTCGGTCCGGTTTGATGAAGTTTTGAAACCGAATTAATTCGATTCAATTTGGTTTCTATTTCGAAAACTAAATTTGAAACCAAAAAGAACCATTTTTAAGTAATATATATATTTATATATTTATATATATAAAAATAGAGTAAAATTGAATTTAAAACCAAAATTATTTTAATTTAAAGAACAAAATTGAACATAAAATCAGACCGAACCGAACCATTTTTTAATTAAAAAATATAACATAGATTTTTCAAAATACCAAAATTGAATTTAAAACCGAACTGAATCACATATATGTGGTTCGGTTCGGTTCAGTTTGATCCAGTAAATCGATTTGATTCAATTTTACATATTAGAAAATTCGGTTTGGTTCGGTTTGACCACTAAATCATATCGAACCGAACTGTTTCCACCTCTATCAGTTATGATGTATTGGGAGATGTGCACCGACAGTTGGATTTCATATCCTTTGATTGATGTCCCATTTATTACGGGTATTAAAACATTCCCACGTTTCTATTTAAACAGTGTCGATTCTTCACAAGGTCTCAGACTTGTCTCTCTCAACTCTTCTCTTTGTTGCATCTTTGAATCTTCTCTTTTTAATACTGAGTGTAATTATTCTATGTTGAGTTTTCAGTTTCTCTGTGTTTTCATCATGGTGGATACAAGGAATTGTACTCGTAATACTTTCGCGTATATGGTAAACCTTTGCAAGTTGACAAATCGTCCTCATAATGTTAAGTCTAATGGGTCGACTTCAAGGGTTAATGCTTTTGGGGTCCAAATGAAAGTACTTCCTCTGCCTCCAAACAGAATCATTCGAGTCCTCACCATGCTCCTACTTCTGGGGACTTACATGTTGATCAAGGTAATAACATAGCTATACTTACTAAGAATCTCGTGCATGCATCTTATCCTATTAATATTGTTTAAATTTGCCCTCTTGCTATTGTGCAATGTGTTAGCTGCCGTAATTCTCCTCTTTCTAGTGGTGGTGGTGGTTCTTTAAATGTGAATCCGTTGTCCTTTGATTTTCCTAAGCATTACCTTTTCTCCTCCTCTTTGCATGTGTTGCCTGGGTCTATTAATGTCTCTAAAAATCCTGGAATGCCTTCTTCCACTATTATTGACTCATGTGTGAATATCTCTCCTCGTACTTGTACTTCTAGTAAGATTGAACAAATTGTTGCTCCGGATATTGTTGGTGCTTCTTCTACCATTGGTGGCCCTTCGGTTTTGATATCCTAGACTATTCAAGATTCGAAAGTAAGTGCAAATCATGACTATGTTTCTACTGATGAAAATGTTTGAGAATAATGATCCCGTCCTTTTTGACAATGTTATTGGTCGCTCTTCTCTTATCAGAGAATCTGCTTCTTATAACCCTAATGTTGAGTCGGTCAAAATGTGTTTGACAAAGAGATTTCCCCTAGCTTTTGTGATGATCATGTTGTGCTTGTTGAACTGAGCAAATGTAAAAAGAAGAAAATGGTCCAAGTATCACACCCCTAGATTTTCTGATGATCATGTTGTGCTTGTTGAACTGAGCAATTGTAAAAAGAAGAAAATGGTCCAAGTATCATAGAATCCTGGTCCCTCTTCCAAAACATGCTCGAGTCTTCCTCTTTCCTCAGAGAAACCTTCAGATTATATATCTAGTGCTCACTCACACTCATCTACGGATATAGTAGATGTTCATATGACACTTAAAAGAGTGACTACCAGACGTTGTTGAAGGATGATTCCTCTGAATGTCCCTTTAGTTTCCATTAATGAGGTTTCCTTCCACTATGAAAAGAGTGTTCAAATATGGAAGTATGTTGTTCGAAGAAGAATTTTTTATGAACATACTATATTTGACAAGACTCAATCCCGCCTGGCCATCATGGAACTTATTGATCAAGCTGGTTTAATGAAGATGATTACTCAGCTTTGGCCATTTTATCCTCAACTTATTTGTGAGTTCTTCGTCAATCTTCCAAATCTGTTTGATAATTCGAGTAGTACTAAATACAGGAAAGTTCATGTTAGAGGTGTCTACTTACTATATCTCATGAAGTTATCAAATTTCTTGATTGTGATTATTGTCTCACTCTTGGTGCTCCACACCCTTTGGCTGGAACCTTGGTGTTTGAGTTTACTAGAAGAACCTACACTTCTTAGCCTTCATCTAGTCAACTGTCTACTAACAAATATGCTATTCTCTATAAAAATCGGTATAGCAAATTAGAGTCCTTCCTCACATGGTTCTAGGGTATACCCATCTTTTGTCATCCTGCTTTATCAAATTGGAACTGGTTCCCAGTTTAATTTTCGTGTTTTTGTCTATAATCAAGTGTTGCAACATGTTGGAATACAAAAACAAGCAGCAGAAGAAAACATGATCATTCAACATTCTAATTCATTAATTTTGGCTTCAAATTTAGCATGCTCATAAACTAAAAATAAGGTTTCAACGATAACCTTTGAAGATACCCTTGAATCACGAATTCCAACTGCAATCCCGCTTCCTTTAGATGTGAACCACTACAAGGTCTTCCCTACTATTCTCTTGGAGTCTTAGATTGAGTTGTGGGACTCAAAATAAACTTTTTCAAAATAAGGGAATTTGGAGAAAGGTTTTCTGGTTTTCACTTTGAAAATCATTCTTTTTCAACCTCTTGATTTCTTTATAATTCAGCAACAATTTCATGGCCATTCCACTCAAAACTTGAGGAATATATTGCTGCTGCCTTGAATTTGTTGAGAATTCTAATAGAATTGTGACTAACCTACTTCAAAGAAGTGGGATTTTCCACTTTCATTTTTCAATTTTTTTTTTTAATTATCAAATTGATTTCCAAAATCAACTTTATTTTCAAAAATTAAAATTTTATTAATTTTAAAAAAATTAATTCAATAATTAATTTTCTAATTCAATTAATAATAAATAATTCATTAAAATAATTTAATTAATTAGAATTAATTTAATATCAAATATTGAATTAATTAATTATCAATTCCAATACTATGAATCCTTATTTCTGAATTTAATATTTAAATATTAATCGATTCTCCAATTCCGTTTAACTCTAAAATTAAATGTATAATTATATCAGATATAGTTACTAATTCCCTTAATTCTAATTTGAACATTTCAAATCAACTTATCACGCTACTCTAAGGCAGATCCGTTTGTGAGCTAGTAGGAGGACCTAGTGCACCTACAGATCAGGGGCTCCAACGTTCCGAGATTAATCGGCTAAACTCTTTACACCGAATTAACCCATATTTGTTGGCTACTGGGTCACACTAGTAAAGCCTAGAGTTACACTCCCTTCACTGCAGATATATTGTGTCCACTCGATATAACCATGATTAGTAAGTTAACCATTCACAGGTTGTTCATAATAACGATTGGGTCAAATGGCAATTTTACCCTCGAGATTACCTCTTGTTTCTTAAGTCCTACCGATCATCAAACCGAGTCCCCCTCGGGACAATCAGAGGGTAGGGCCCCTTCTTTAAGACTCGGAGTCAGCACATAAGGGAACAACCTCTTTACTATCCCTAAAAGCGGGTAGGAGAGAATTCCGTCTTACACCCTATGTCCCTAGCCATCTACTCGGTCTTACCCCTGAAATAGGAGGCTTATTGAGTCGACACAGTTGAGCCAACCCTAACCTATGAAAATCTAAGGATAATCCCGAATAAATAGGAGTTCATAGTTAGCTCAGGATTAAGGTGAAGTTACCTAGGTCATCGTTTTGAAATAATCAGTTTTAAACAGTAAACAATGTTATAAAGCAAGAGTGACTTATTTCTTTGTCCGATCTTACGCAAACTCATTTCACAGGATGCCTCCAATCCTCATGTTACTACATGTATGAATCAGGATCACTTCGTCTGTAGCACTTTACAACTCCTTGTAACAACTACAGAGTGGGCCGCATCCGATAGTGTTACCAGAATAAGGCAACCAACCTTATTCATATACTATAGATCATTTAGACTATTTACTCGAACCTGATCCACTCTTATGTCTCCACATAAAGTTCAAGTACTATTGTAATAGTCATGTATCTTTTAGTTTACTGGATTTATTTCTAAAACGAAATAAGCAATTCATATATTCAATAAAACTTTATGTAATAAAACTTCAATACAACTTTATTCATTTATAGAAATAGTTTATTGTTTACAAACCACGAGTGTTAGGACATAAAATCCAAAAGTTGAATCCTTCACTATCAAACTACCTATTTGCTTCCCACGTCCTCTATGTGGTATTATGCTTACTTAGTGCCCAACAATTCTTACTTCATCTAATGCTTCTGGTCCTACTACCAAGTGTATCAACTTAAGCTACAAACTTGTTCAACGCTCTCGTGTGCCTGATATTATGCATAACATCCCACCTAAGACTGATGGCATACATGTACCTAATGATCTTCGTGCTCCTAAAGGTGGTCTTTTAATCCCCACTGATCTTTGAACTTGCAGTTTACAAGTGCTAACCTCTGAATCATGGACCATGAGTGGTATCATTCGGTAGTTTACTGATTATCGGGCGACTATGGATACTCTAGTTCAATTGTTGAGTTGGTCTTTGCCTCCGGATGAAGCTCCCTCTACTTCTCATCCTCCATCATCTCCACCTTTCTTCTTATGGCAATCAAGAGGGTCTGATGTTGTGCTATTATGTTGCTGGGTTTCGTTTGTGTATTGTGTTGGTGTACTATTTTTGTTGGTTTGATTGGTTGTGATGTTGTATGGGTTTGATTTGTTTTGTTTGGTTGGTGTTGTTGGTTGGTCTTCAAATTGTTATGCTGTCGGTTGGTCTACTTCTCTTTTCATCACATGATTGCCAATAAAAGAAAATGTTTCTACCAAAGAGGAGCTTGTTATTGTTTAATTTGCATGTAAATTTTATTTTATTTAAATGCTGGATCTTTTTTGATTGACTTCGGGTTAAAAGGTTTGGATTTGTTTTGGAATGTTCTGTCTCCTTACTTTTGTGGTATTAATGTTGATTACCTTGTTTGTCCCTCTCTTTTACAAGTTGTTATAAAAGGAAGTATTAAAATCAGATTGAGGTAGGTTTTTATCAACGATTATTGTATCTTCTTGTGGACGTTGCAGAAAGAAACAAAAAGAAACATTGGTAATTTTTCATAGAAGGTGTGTGATTCCTGAAAAGAAGCATTAAGTTTAGGGGGAACCTAAACATGCAAGATCAAACAAGTTGAAAGCTTATAACTTAGAGGAAGCATGAGTTGTAAGAATATCTTGAGATATGTGACATCAAGTTTTGGGGGAGTCTAAACAAAATACCTATCTAAGGTTTACTGTATTACATGATATTACTTTTATCAGATAAGTGGTCTTCCTTATAAAGCTTTTGAATATTATTATCTTATTTTCAATTGGGCCCTGAGCCCCCTAAATGTAGGTAAAGTTTTATCGAACTGGGTTAACATATTGTGTGTTTTTTTCTCTTTTTGCTTATCTATGTGTTGGTCAAATCATTAGCATCATTGTTGGTAGCTCTGAAAAAGAGTTATACTTCCTTACTTAATTTAGCTTTGTTAAGGGATTTCACTGCTTATTGTCTTATTTTGTAGGTACCGAGCAATCAAGAGGTAAAATTAACCATTTGGTGAAGAACAGGGTTAATTTGAAGCAATTTGAAGGTGATTTGAGCATCGGGCTTCAAATGAGAGGAAATTACCAAAATTCCCTTATCATGGAGTTGCAACGCTCGCCCAACGCTTACCCAATACTATAAGGCAGAATGTGCAATTGAAGGAACAGTGTTGCAATGCTTTTCTTAGCGTTGCAATGCTACAAATTTTGATGGAAAAGTGTTAAATCCGCATGCGCCTCAAATTTTCACCAGCGTTGCAATGCTACCTCAACGCTACCCTGACGCTTGAGGTCTAAATTGATAGAAGTTTGTTTTCTATACACATTCTCTTCGATTTTAGGTAAAAAATGTTATCTTTTGGAGACAAATTTGATGGAGGCCGACTTTTTCTTCTTTTTTCTTCAGATTTTAGTATCTTAGATTATGTTTTACATTTTATTTTGGGTTGTAATCCATGGATTGGATGTTCATTCTTGATTTGTCTATTAATTAAGAGGTAACTTCAATCTAATTTTTGGAGCAAGATCTGTATGTATTTTTCTTGAAATTTTTGTTCTTTGGATTTATTGCATAATGAATTTATGTTTTCTTGAATTTTGCTTGATTTTGATATATATCTGTGTGTTAGATTGATGCTTCTATCATGAACGTATGTCATAGCTAGTTGATTTTGGCTTGTGCATTTCTCTAATGTTCGTTCATGCTTAAAATGACCCCAGTAGCAAATGGTGAATTTTGTATACTATGATTTATAGGCTGGTCTAGGGTCTATGGATGCATGCTTGATCTAGATTCAAGAATGCATCGGTTGATTGAGTTAGGGCTTTCCCATTAATTAATCGACACAATGGAATCCTAAAGCTTGATATGCATGTGATTAGTCTTAATTGATCGATATCGAACTCAATTAGGATTTCATGTATGTAGTTTAATTAGGACACTTTCTTGGTTCAGTCCTATCCAGTTGTCCGCCTTTGTTGAGTCAAGCGAGTGTTGTGAATGCATAAATCGGTTGCATGTCCAATTAATGGATTTTGATGATTGAAATTACATAGGATCTCTCTGGCTCTCTGATGACGGGCAGAAATGTAGGTTATTGTAGGCCCTTTATTTAGAATTACGAGGGCTGATAAGTAGAATATGTGGTGATTATACTAAGAATTCATGAGAAAAGTGAGCTTGCATCGATCAGCATTGAAAATTGATAACGAACAAAAATGCACGTTATCATAGTACTAAGTTCTTAAACAATGTTGGATTGATGAGAAAAGTGAGCTTGCATCGATCAGTATTGAAAATTGATAACGAACAAAAATGCACATTATCATAGTACTAAGTTCTTAAACAATGTTGGATTGCATTGATGAAATATGTTAATTTGTGTCCATTAAGCATCTTCACCACAAGATTTATGCAGAATAAACGTTAACGCAATGCAAAAATTGCGATCATAGGAAATCATTGGTCGAGCGCACATAGGATTGCTCCACCAGCTTCCGCTTGGTTTGTCCCCGAACCACATCTTACTAGGAGAGGTTCGTCTCTAATACCATTTGTAACGCCTCAGGCACAGGATTCATAATCCGGATTCGGCCCCTAATGGCCTCGACATTCCTCTACGTACCTTGCGACCTGGCTATGTCATCCTCCCTCTCTTGCCTTGAATGCTGTTTAGAAGTGATCCCTCCCTTGCCTTGAATGTTGTTTAGAAGTGAAAGTTGTCCCCATAAACCAACACGGGTCCTTTCAACATGCTTTGTCCTTACTCACATGCATCCTAAGAAAATTCCCAAGACGTCTCCCAACATAGGATTACTCCAAGCTAAGCACACTTAACTGTGGAGTTCTTATGATTGAGCCACCGAAAAGGAAGGTACATCTTGTTGGTATAGGTAGTAACTTTCAATTCTTTTAAGCCTTTCTTAACCATAATTTCATTTCTTAACCATACTTTCATGTCCTCAGGATCCCTCTCATTCAGATGTGATATCGGTTCATTCATGTATCCCTCCTAAACTCGGGTTATTACACTATATTTGCATTATTATTTTGTACTTCATCTTCATATTTATACAATGGAAGTTCTATTTCTACATCTGTTCACTCTCTTAATATGCATGAGTAGCCAAACTTGTCGAATTGGTTGAGAAGAACTAAGCTAACATGACCTAGAAAGTTCATTGCTTGCGATTGTCTTGTTTTATGCTGTGCAAAATACCCTTTAGAGTAACTCGAGAGAGAGTCTAAAGAAAGAACCTAATGACTCGAGAGAGCTAGGTTAGAATCTGGACTCGAAATAGCAAGATTAGACTTGCCTAAACAAGAGATAGGGACTTAGAGATAAGCTCTGTTTGTCAACTTGCATCGCATGCAACCTAGAGATAGGAATGATATTATGTGGTCGCCTTATTTGTGTGTGTGTTATCCTGTCATCATATAAATAAGAATAGAGGCTTATGTGTAGGTCCTATAGACTTATCACATATATAGCATGTGTTATAATACTAGAAGCCATAGCATTCGCATCGAGAGATGGTTACTATTGTATGCATGTTGCATGATTGCAAAGCATGAACGTATTCTAGGAAGTGTTGGCCGAAAACCTTCTCAACCCCTTCACTGCATATTCATCGCATCTCCCGTTTATCAACTCTTTTCAAACTCCGCCACATTTATTTATTTTTCATCAACGCAAACAAAAAACCCAACAATTTATTTATTTATCCGGTTACCGCAAAGTTCTTCACAAAATTACCAACTCAATTTGTTTTCACAAGTCCCTGTGTTCGACCCTGGACTTACTAGGAAACTCAGAGGAATTTACACTTAGATTCCGTTGGGGAAACTTGAGTGCACAATGCAATTCCATCAACACATAGCATCCACATTTCCATTTCATAAAATCAAGCATAAAAAATCTTAGCTAACCCACTATTATGCGTTATTTTGCGTCCAAATGTCGATTTTTGTAGCTAACGCAGGAATCGATTGCATGCGGTGAATCTCACCATCGTAGAGGCAATTGCATACATTCGACGCATTGATGTTGCGGCCATTAACCGCATGCGTCCATCCCATAGAGGTTGCATTGATGTTGCGGCCATTAACCGCATGCGTCCATCCCATAGAGGTTGCGGTTATAGGGTAATAACCATAATAGAGGGATGAACGCAAGGGCGGTGGAATGCGATGATACTTCAGAAAAGCATCAACACATATCTTGGGAGTATCAAAAGATGATGTTGACATTTCACCTACCATGCCATTAGTAGCAGAGATTCAAAGTAGGTCCATCACGCGGTTAGCAGCAAAAATTCAGAGAAGAACCATTAATGCTGGCGACGATCGAGCTCTATAAATAGAAGCCTTAGAGCCCAACTTCAAATCATCCGAGCTTCTTGGTGACAGAAGATTAAATGTCAATTTACTCGACAACTAAAATCCCTTGGACGCAATATAGGGTGCATGTTCTTAAGGTATGCGTTGATAGTCATGTGTCGATGGTCATGCATTGGAATGAATATGCGTTAACAAATGTATGTGATGACCATGTGTTGGAACGAAAATTAGGGACGGATGGGGTTGTACATGCAATCATGCGTTAGACATGGCTTAAGCTATGCATTTACGCCCAAACGTCTGAGGTCATGTGTCGGAATGAAAATGCATTAATCTAGTATGCAATGACCTAGCATTCCTATCATAAGTTTTCTTACGCTCAAGCCAAGTTTCTTGGGTAATCCGAGGTCGACCACAGGGACTTGTCACTCAATAATGTTTGAGAAGCAATGCGTTTGAGGCGATGAATAAAAATAAAAAGATTGCATTATGGATGAATGGTGAGATGTCTCTCTCGAGCTCTATCTCCGGCGAAAGCTCCGGTCGTCACTTGGTCTAGTTTGTGGAGGTGAAGAATTCTCACTAAAAATCTTGTTCAAGCTCTCATCTGTGATCGCAAACCTCTGCCTTGAGACAGAAGTTCGGATGCTTTGAAATGAAGGTCGAAGGGGCTATTTATTGGGTTTAAACGCCGACAGCTATCATGATTGCATTATGTATCACTACTGCCTTTGTCACGGTATGGGCAATATCACATCATCTTATCTTGTTGATACTCCCAAGGTATGTGTCCGAGCTTGATTCAGCTGAAGTGTCAATGCGTTCTACCCATCTTACGATCGTCCTTCTATTATGGTTGTCACTCCGTGGCCGCAATTTCAATTGATCACCGCATTCGCTTGATCACTGCAACTTCCATGTGATGGGCGCATTCGAACACCGCAAGTTCATGCGATGGACGCATTCGATCACCGCAACTTCCATGGATGGGCACATGATCACCACATGCATTTGTTTATGCATAAACTCGGTTTTGGCGCATGTGTTTGTCTTTGCGTTCGCCTGGCTTCAGTGCATGCGTTTGATTGAGTGCTTATTTCCAACGCATGCATTTGATTCCTGTGATAGCTACAAAATAGACACTTTGGCACGAAGTAATCCATAATATTGGGGTCAGTGAGGATTAGGTGCTAATCGACGTTAAACTCAATTTTTCACAAATTCTAAGTATTTCACCACGTTTTCTACTTGTTAGCCCTCATAATTCTAAGTAAAAGGCTTATATAACTGACATTTCTGCCAGTTATCACATCCCCACACTTAGAATCATGCTTTTCCTCAAGCATGAGCCATACTTAAGAAATTCTTACCTTACTTTCTGTCGTTCCTTTGCGATGACAGCCTCTCAGAATATAATTAACTCGTACCTCTAACCATGGCTGCAATGCTCTCCTCTACTTTGGCTGCTTCTTCAAAGAGATCTTTTCTAAGTTGAAATTTGGCAACGCTCTTGCTCAAAAACTTTTTATTCCTTCTCGCAATCTTGCATTTAGCTTTTTAAGAATGCGTTCGTTCAGAACATTTCAAGATTATGAGATTACTTATTCGAATGCAGCATTGAACCTGGTTACACTCTTCTTTTTGGCTTACCCCCACGTGTGTCATGCAGGCATCTAACCTCGGTTGCGTTCCATACTCAACTCAATTCATGTCTTGCTTGATTTGGCTTGCGTCAGATAGAGGAGTTGCACTTATGTGTTGATCCTGGTGACTTACCTTCATTTTGGCTTGCCCCCACGGGTATCATGCAGACATCCAACTATGGGTAAATGCCTTTCACAACTTAACTCTTATCAACATTCGGTTTCCCCATTGCGTTGACAGTGGAGTTGTTATTTTCAATTTTTTTTTTTTTTGAATGGAATGACCGCAATGTAATGAACGCAATTCTCCGAAACCGCTACTACCCCCAAACTTAGAGGGTGGCAGCGATCTCACCGCAAGCTAAAAATAAACTCAACAGGAATGTGATAACAAATGTTTGAGCAAGGGTTTGTACACAATAAAACTATAGACTTTCACAATTTGAAGAAGCTATTAAAAGTATGGAGACCCTTGCAATACTAGTCAGAAGATGCGGTGAATTATTTGTACCATTATAGATGCATCGCAAAGAACCACAATCAGACAAGGAGAAATTCAAAAGGATAATGCGTAAAAGATAATAAGAACAGAACCTTAAGTAGAATAACGCATGCAACAATGCGTTGGAATTCATGCGATGGAAGCCATGCGTTGAAGGATGTGAAGGATTCTTCCATTGTAACTACGCACTGAGGAGAGTTATTATCACACCTATAAAGAGCAAACACACCATAATCAAGGAAGCAGCCGCATATCCAAAATAACAATAAAAATAATAAACTAAACTAAGAAAGCAATGTAAAGATAAAGTAGAAGACGTCCTTGGAGAAATTGGAGTGTTGTTACCGTAAGGAGTCTCCCATGCAGGAGATGGCTCTCAACTACTTGGGTCAAAGGGCTCGGCCTGACCATTGGAGCATCCAACAATTGTTGGACGTATGATGGTTGACATGCACCTAAGATTGCTTCCAGCTCATGCAACAGATAACTTTTCTATCTCAAGGTCAATATTTGACTTTCGACGCATCGCCTATACTTCAAATATTGTTTGCAGCTTGGTCGCACAAGCTACAATACGCCTAAGATTGAAAGGGTGCCTGCGAAAACACAAAACATCACAAAACATTAGCTGCCATGTCCCTGGCAACGGCGCCAAAAACTTGTTGGAAGGAAAAATTAGGGACGGATGGGGTTGTACATGCAATCATGCGTTGGACATGGCTTAAGCTATGCGTTTAGGCCCATGCGTCAAAATGAAAATGTGTTAATCTAGTAAGTAATGACCACACGTTCCTATTACAAGTTTTCTTACGCTCATGCCAAGTATAACGCGAATGCAAGTTTCTCGGGTAATCTGAGGTCGAACACAGGGACTTGCCACTCAATAATGTTTGTGAAGCAATGCGTTTGAGGTGATGAATAAAAATAAAAAGAAGAAGTTTAATGGATTTACACACTACTTCTACTCCTATCTAAACAGACTGAGCAATAGAAGACTTGTGATGAGAATAGGGAGATGCACAACAACCATTATCGCATAGTACTGTTTATTATCTTAAATCGCTTGAGTAATCCCATCTCGTCACACTAACGCATCGCACACCTCTCGGTGGTTAGCCGCATGACTATATCTCTAGAGTACATGGTTGCGTGGAACATAAGATTGTGCCTATCTCTAAGAACAATGCATACTTTGTTTTAGTGCGTTCCATCTCTTACCTTCTCAGGCAGTTAGACGCGGCCATTTCACTTATAGACAAGCATTGCAACAACCCATAGACAAGCGTTGCTACAGCCTTTCACCAAGCAAAGAGGATTAACTCACTATACTCGCAGAATGCATATCTTTCGGTGGGTTGCTACATGTGTTCTATCTCTAGGCTACATGATTAAGTAGGCAACCGCCTTTGATAAATAAATGTTGAAGATAAACAATGATATAGATAAAGATAATGAAGAAAATGGCATTGAAGGAATCAAGAGATGCATTGATTACAAAATGTCTTAATATCTTAAACTAAAATGTAATACAATACAGAGGTTAGAAGAGAAATGAAGGACTCTGCGTCAAGGCTGCCAGTGGTGCCATGGATGAATGGTGGAGATGTCTCTCTCGAGCTCTATCTCCAGTGAAAGATCTGGTTGTCACTCGGTCTGGTTTATGGAGGTGAAGAATTCTCACTGAAAATCTTACTCAAGCTCTCATCTGTGATCGCAAACCTCGTCCTTGAGACAGAAGTTCGGATGCTTTGAAATAAAGGTCAAAAGGGCTATTTATTGGGTTTAAACGCCGACAGCTATCATGATTGAGTTATGTCTCACTGCTGCCTTTGTCACTGAGAGGTGTATGCCAAGGGAAAGCGGAACCTTAGTTGCATCTTTAACGCAACTGACAAACTTGCGTTGTTTTACTATTTACTCTTTCTCTTTCTGCTACATTCATAAAGACTTGCCATCGCATCCCACGATTCTTTATACAACTTCACAGTCAGTTCTCGAACTCAGTATCATGTATCATGTATCTTGTATCTTGTATCATATTAGTTTAGGTTTTATTTTATCAACGCAATTTTATTTCATCGTAATTTACATTATTGTATAAACAACCTTTCTTTATTAATTGTAAAAACCGGTCGCACATAACACATCAGTAACACATTAACGAAAACAATCCCTGTGTTCGACCTCGGATTATTCTGAGAAACTTGCATTGGAATTATAATTGGTTTTAGCGCAAGGAAACTTGTGACACACATTACTCCATTGCATACTACGAGCATATCATTAATAACACATATATTTAGACATAGTATCACATTAAATTTTCTTTGACGCATATATTTATTCATTCATTCATATTCATATTTGTCCACATGCTTAAAGTTAAAGACACAAATCCAGTGTTATCAGTCTTCTCACGCATTTGTCTGGATCACAAGGATCCGCCCTAAGCGAACCTCAGGCGAAAACCTTAGATGCCTAAATTTCTTCTCATCGACTTTTTTATATAAAGCTTGGATCGCCGACAACATTAATAGACTGCTCTGATTCTGACATTAGGCGCGTTTAGTCCTTTATGAACCTCCGCTGCCAACAGCGTGGTAGGTGAAATGTCAACATCATCTTTTGATTTTCTCGAGGTAGATGCATTGATGCGTTCATTCCACCAACCTTGCGTTGATTCCTTTACCATGCGTTATGGTGTAGCCGCAATCATGTAGTGACCGCATTCACTTAATACCACAACTCTACATGATGACCGCAATCGCTTGACGAGCGTAACTCCCATGTAATGGACGCATGCTGTTGATTACCACAACATTCAGCGTTGATCGAACGTGTTCGCCTTTGCGATGGAGATTTGCTCCACATGCGGTCGTCTATGCGGTGGTTCGATTTTCGCGTTTGCATCCACTTCATGCATTAGCTACAAAAATAGAACATTGAACGCTTAATAACACATAATATTAGGTTAGCTAAGATTCTTAATGCTGAACGCCGCAAGCTCAATTTCTCGTGAATTCCTAACATAATTTCCGCATATTCTGCTTAACAGCCCACATAATTCTAAGTAAAAGGCCTAAGATGACATGAATTTCTGCATGTCATCACTTTTGCCTTCGGGCAGATCCTTGTGATCCTGACGAAAGCGTGAGGAGACATTCTCTGAGAGTTCTTCATTCCTCCAACCATTATGAGTGACGACCGGAGCTTCATCGAAGATAGATCTTGAACGAGACTACTCCACCGCCCATCCATGGCACCACCGGCAGCCTTGACACACATCAGATGGAAGCAAGACATTGCCCATCTTGGCCTCCATATCTCTTATATCTATGTATTGTATTACATTGTGGCTTAAGAGATTAATACATTTTGTGATCAATTCATTTGTCTACTTCCTTCGAGTCCACCTTCATTTACCTCTTCTTATCTTCCTTTACTTTCATTGCAACGACTAAGATTGCTAGAGTATCACATACTTAATCATTCGACATAGACATATGAAGCATGTAGCAAACCATTGAGAGGTGTGCGTTGCATGAGTGTTGTGAGAAAATCCTCTTTCCTTAGTGTGAGGCTATAGCAATGCTTGTCTATGAGCGGTCGCAATGCTTGTCTATGAGCAGAATCAACAGTGACTAACTACCTGAGAGGGTAAGTAGGGGAACACATTAAGCAAAGTAAGCATTGTTCCTAGAGATAGGAATAATCTTATGTCAACTATACTTTATGTGATTACCTTGTCTTATGAGCGTATCATTCATCATTTGGGCATACATGGGAGAGTAGTCTAAAAACCAAATCGAGGCTTGAGAGAGTCAGATTGGAATGCATAAGCAAGAATAGAAGCGTAGGAATAAGCTTTGTTTTCTATTACACAGCGTATGCACCCTATAGATAGGATATGAAAGTATGTAGTCACATCGCATGCGTCCAGAAATAGGATATGGTAGTATGCAGTCACCTTCTTTATGTGTGGGAGCACATGAGCAAGAATAGAGACTTAGACATAAGTCCTATCCACACTATCGCATATGCATCGCATGCGTCTTCATCAAGTGTGTATAGCATAATCACATAGTGATGCGTTATTTTATGATGTGGAAGTGTGGATGAAATACGATGGTGAAATTGCGTTGAACACTCAAGTTTCCTCAGCGGAATCCAAGTGTAAACTTCACTAAGTTTCCTGGTAAGTCCAGGGTCAAACTCAGGGACTTATGAAAACAGGTTGCGTTGATAATTTTCAAAAAACTTTGCGGTAACCAAATATATCAATAGTTGTTGAGGTTATTGTTTGCGGTAATGAAAAATAAATAAATGTGGCGGAGTTTGAAAAGAGTTTATTAAACGGGAAATGCGATGAGTATGCGATGAACGGGTTGAGAAAAGTTTCGGCTAACACTTCCTAGGATGCGTTCATGCTATGCGATCATGCAACATGCAGACAACAGTAAACCACCTCTCGGTGTGAATGCCATGGCTTCTAAGGCTAGAATGCATGCGATATATGCAATAAGTCTATAGGACCTACACATAAGCCTCTATTCTTATTTATGCGATGAAAAAATGATACACGCACAAATAAGGCGACCACATAACATCATTCCCATCTCTAGGATGCATTTGATGCAGGTTGACAAACAGAGCTTATCTCTAAGTCCCTATCTCTTGTTTATGCATTTCTAATCTTGCTCTCTCGAGTCCAGATTCTAACCTAGCACTCTCAAGTCATTAGGTTCTTTATTTAGACTCTCTCTCGAGTAGCTCTAAAGGGGTATTTGGCACAACATAAAACAAGACAATCGCAAGTAATGAACTTTCTAGGTCATGTTAGCTTAGTTCTTCTCAACACATTCGACTAGTTTAGCTACTCATGCGTGCTAAGAGAGTGAACAGATGTAGATTCAGAACTTCTATTGTATAAATATAAAGATGAAGTACAAAATAACAATGCAAGTATATAATAAAGAGCCTGGTAGCAATCTCTTACTACCTAGGCTTTTACACTGTTTTTTTTTCTACTCGTGTTCAAAAGATAATCTCACTCTCATGAGAGTCGGCCCGCTCTCCGCTTCTATGCCTCAAGGTTCTCTCTCGAGTTTCCCTGAGTGATTCTCGACGTCTTTACTCTTCTCTTGCTCCGCCTTAAAATAAAAAGGAAAAACTATGGATAAAGACGTGCTAAGCTCTTAAATTCGTAATCTGGTCAACTAGTTAACCCATTTTCTAAAGGATCCCTTTGGTATTTATAGCACTTCCAGGGTGAAAGGCGACTTCTCTCTCATGATTGTGTAGATCAGACGGCTTTAATTTCTGACTAATGTCGAATATTTGTCAACGAAAAGCTGAATGTACTTGTTCATTAACGGCTGCCAACTTAATTCGTATTCGACTGTCATCAACTTTCTGTCCCATCGTGATTAATTATGCCTTTCACCCAGATGTGCCCACCATGTTGCAACGACTAAGTTGCGGAAATCCTTCTTGGGCAAATCTTTGCGAACACAGTCACCGTAAAACCTTGCGATAATGCTGCGCTCGACCAATGATTTCCTGTGATCGCAATTTCCACCTTGTGTCAACTCATTTTATGCACAAAAATACAAAAATCAACTGTTTCTATGCGATAAATTCATGCGGCCGCAACGTAATAAACTTGATGCTTTTTGGATGCAATCTAACACATTTTATCAATGCAAACCAACATTGTTTAAGAACTTAGCACTATGATAACGTGCATTTCTACCCATTATCACACCCCCAAATTTAAACAATGCTTGTCCTCAAGCATGAGATGTTCTTAGAAAGCTTTGTAAAGAGAGTCATGCGATGACCTACTTTCATTTTGGCTTGCCCCCACGTGTGTCATGCGGACATCCAACTACGAGTAAATTCCCTTCACAACTTAACTCTTATCAACATGGGTTTCCCCATTGCATTGACAGTGGAGTTGTTATTGTCCTCTTTTTTTTTAAAAAAAAATATCAAGGTCAAAAATAAATACCTCACCCCCAAATTTAAAATGCGGCAATGTCCTCATTGCTAGAAGATTGTAAGAAGTCATGCGATGTTCTTAGAAAGCTTTGTAAAGAGAGTTTGAAAGAAAGCTAGCAAACCCCTAACTTCTAGAAATATTTCATGAGGTGACTATCTTAAAGTTAAGTTGACTCTAATATATATGAAAGAAATAGAAGCGTATTTTTCATTATTGAAATCATAATTGGCAAAGAGAAAGTATGCGGTAACTCACTAAATTTATCAACGTCAAATGATTATGGTAATCAAAGAGGATGCGATGATAAAACTTTTAAAGCTAAAATGTGGTGTGATAGCGCAAAATTTGAAATAAAGTGAAGGAAGAATACAACCCCCAAATTTGCATTGTCGCCCGCATTGTATATTGATGCATCCATCTTTGCGGCGATCTAACTTCTTTGGATTGTGGTGACGGAATAAAACAAATTGCTTCTTCGTGTATCATCTCCACAATCCAGCGCCTCGATCGTTGCAAGAAAAACAGAGAGAGGGTCAAATAATTTTAAACAAAACAAAATTCTTTATCGCAATCTCCATTTTTTTTTAGAATAAGAATAACAGTAAGAATAGATAAAGATTGAAAAGATATAGTGAAGATATAGTGAAAAATCTGAGTGGTAGAGAAGAATTGAATATTCCATGATTCCCAAAACTTGCGTCCCTAATGGATTGCGCTCATCTGATAATGCAAGGACATCATACTTCCTTCTTTATTCAAAGTTCTTGAGTTCCACGGAGTCGACTTGGCGATGCTAGCCTTCTCCATGGTACGCCTTTACTCGCCGCCCATTAACTTTGAATATGTTGGTTCCATCATTTGATAATTCAACCGCGTCATGCGGAAATACCTATGTAATTACGAATGGTCCAGACCAACGTGACTTTAATTTTCCAGGGAAGAGCTGTAGGCGTGATTTGAATAGTAAGACCCTCTGCCTGACCTGAAGGTTTTTACCGCATATGTGCTTGTCGTGCCAGCGCTTGGTGCACTCCTTGTAAATCTTTGCGTTCTTCATAATGCGTTAATCGCCTCCATTGTCTTCTAGCTCAACAAGTTGCATTTTCGCGATTCTCCTCGCTGTATATGACAAAATCAAAATAGGCCTCTCTTTACCGAGCCCACAGTTGCCTTAATAATTCCAGCTTAGAGGCAAATGACACACCTTACCGAATACCAATGCATATGGGGATATACGTGTGGGTGTTTTAAATGCAGTCCGGTATGCCCACAACGCATCGTCGAGTTTTGTTGCCGAATCTTTTCGTGAAGGCCTTACTACCTTCTCAAGTATAAGCTTAATTTCTCGATTGGACACCTCAACCTGATCATTCGTTTGCAGATGTTATGTAGTGGCCACTTTGTGGAGAATGTTGTATTTGTACAGTAGCTCCTTAACAGTATGATTGACAAAGTGTGACCCCTCATCACTTATGATGGCACAGGGAGTGCCAAAACGAGTGAAAATGTTCTTCTTTAGGAATTGAGAGATTACCACCGCATTGTTTGCGGCGCACATCACTGCCTCTACCCACTTGGATACATAGTCAACGATTAATAAAATATAATGTTTATCATTCGAGGGACGGAATGGTCCCATGAAATCAGTACCCCATATGTTGAACAATTCAAGCTCTAAGATGGTGTTCATCGACATTGCATGTTTCCATGAAATGTTACCTATGTATTGGCACCGACCACACTTCCTGGCATAGTCAGTTGCATCCTTAAACAGTGTAGGCCAAAAGAATCCACTCTATAAAACTTTGGCTACAGTGCGCAATCCTCTAAAGTGCCCACCATATGGTGAGTCATGGCATTGCGATAATATGCGTTGTTAAGCAGCATTTGGTACGCGTAGTCACAAGATCTAGTCTGCCCCCCTTTTGTATAGATTCGGCTCATCCCAATAATAATGTCTGTATTCATGTTTGAGCTTCCTCTGTTGGTGGTAGGTATAATCTTCAGGAAATTGTTTGCAAACCAGATAGTTGACTTTGTCAGCATACCAAGGCAAATCTTCAATATGGAATAGCTACTCATTTGGGAGCACCGCACTCACCTCTGATTCATTGCGGTCAACTGCAGGGTTTTCCAATCTAAACAAGTGATCCGCAACTTTGTTCTCTGTCCCCTTCCAGTCAATTATTTCTATGTCAAATTCTTGAAGGAGGATAACCCATCTGATCAATCTCGGCTTTGCGTCGTTCTTTGACATTAAGTACTTTATTGCTGAGTGATCAGTATGGATGAGTACCTTTGTCCCTAGCAGATATGCTCGAAATTTTTCCAACGCAAAAATTACCGCCAGAAGTTCATTCTCTGTGGTGGTATAATTTTTCTGAGCAGGATTTAATGTTTTACTCGCATATGCAATGGGATGCAAGATTGTTTTTCTCTTCTATGCCAAAGCTGCTCCCATCGCATACTCGCTTGCATCAAGCACTATTTCAAAAGGAAGTGTCTAGTTTGGTGCAATCAATACGGGTAAGGTAATCAGCACATTCTTCAATATTCTGAACTCGTTAAGGCAGTTGTTGTCAAAATCAAATTTTCTATCAGCCTCCAATAACGCACTCAGTGGTCGTGCTATTTTGTAAAAATCTTTGACAAAGCGTCTGTAGAATCCAGCGTGCCCCAAGAAACTTCGTACAACCTTCACGCTTGTTGGAGGTGGAAGTTTTTCAATTGCATCGATTTTTGCTTTATCCACCTCCATCCCGTCTCGAGAAGCCTTGTGCCCCAACATTATGCCCTCCTTTACCATGAAATGGCATTTTTCCCAGTGAAGCACCAGATTCATTTCTTCGCATCTCTTAAGTATCTTCTCCAAGTTGGCTAGACAGACTTCATAAGTGTTCCCATAAACAGAGAAGTTGTCCATAAAGATTTCAACAGAGTCCTCAAGATAGTCTGAAAAGATGGCCACCTTTGGAATGTGTTTAGCTCATTGCAGAGGTCGAACGACATGCGGCGAAAAGAAAAGGTCCCATATGGGTAGGTGAATGTGGTCTTGTCTTGGTCTTCTAGAGCTATCATAATCTGGTTGTACCCAACATGACCATCCAGAAAGCAGTAAAAGTCATTTCCAGCTAGACGATCTAGCATTTGATCAATGAACAGTAAGGGGAAATGATCTTTCTTTATGGCTGCATTCAGCTTGCGATAGTCCATTCAAATGCACCACCCAGTGACGGTCCTTTGCGGTATTAGTTTGTTGTTTACGTTTGGGACTACCGTCATACCACCCTTTTTCGGCACACACTGCATAGGGCTGACCCACGTGCTATCTGCTATAGGATAAATAATGCCCACATCTAACCATTTAATGATCTCCTTTCTAACGATCTCTTTCATCGGAGGGTTGAGTCTGCGTTGATGTTCGATCGTTGTCTTATGGTCCTCTTCAAGACGAATGCGGTGCATACAGTACGCTGGGCTAATTCCTCGAATGTCGGCGAGCATCCAGCCAATTGCTCACACATGTTTCCTCAGAATGCTCATCAACGCATTCTCTTGGTCTTCGTTAAGTGCAGAAGAAATAATAACTGGTATCTTCTCATTCTGCCCCAAAAATGCGTACTTTAAATGATTTGGTAGGGTCTTTAATTCCAATGTTGGTGGTTCTACTAGGGATGGTTGCATTCTTTTTCTGTCTTCTTTTTTTGTTGGCTCTTCTTATTGGTTTGCGATCATCTCTTCTTCCTTGCTTGTTTTTGTTATGATAGCATTACAGGCAACAACGGATGTGTTGGCATCCTCTTCTTCATTTTCTTCATCAAACCTTTCTTCTTCAATCAAATTCTGGTCGTCATCTAAGTCATGCAGGTCTTCTTCGTCAGAAAACTTCATGGCATGGATTATGTTGAACATGAGCTTCTGTCCGTTGATGCTCAAAGTGATCTCCCCTTTATGCACATCAATTTGGGCATGACCTGTTGATAAAACTGGTTACCCCAAGATGATGGGCACATCTTTGTCGGCCTCATAATCAAAGATGATGAAGTCGGCTGGTAGGATATATTTATCAATGGTGATCAGCACATCCTTCACCTTTCCCTTTGGATGCACCAGAGATCGATCGACCAGTTGGAGAGTCACAGTCGTGGGTACGAGTTGCCTCATATTGAACTACTTAAAGATCGATAGAGGCATCAAATTGATACTGGCTCCAAGGTCACACAAGGCTTGCCCGATGTCCAGTCCTCTTATGGAGCAAGGTATAGTAAAGCTCCTAGGATCGCTCATCTTCTGTGGAATGATTGATTTCGAACTTTGCGTTAAAGGCACTGTGGCAAACTTACAAGCTCCCCTCTTCTTGGTTACCATATCCTTCAAAAACTTTGCGTAGGTAGGCATTTCCTCGATCGCTTCACTAAATGGAATATTAATATGTAATTGTTTTAACATAGACAGAAAGTATTGGTATTGCACCTCTTCATTCTTTTTCTTTCATAGTATTTGCGGGAAAGGTGGTAACTACATTCTCACGATCCCCATCTTAGTTGGCTTTGAGGTCGACGCAACCTCTGGCTCTATTGCCTATTTTTCTCCTTCTTCTTCTTGTGTCACTGGAACTTCAGGTTCTGCTGCAATGGGAGTTGTCTGACTAAGCTCCTTCTTTTCTCCCTCCACAGTTTTCCCACTTTGCAAAGTCACAACCTGACAATTCTCTTTACCTGATCCCCCCAGGTTGCGTGGGAGTTCTGTTGAACTCGACAGAGCCCCTTGTGGTATGTTCTTTAGCTCACCTACAATCGGGTGTTTAACCACAGAGATGTGGGAATGCGGCCGATCATCGAGAGGTGTATGCCAAGAGAAAAGCGGAACTGTACTTATATCTTTAACGCAATTAAGGAACTTGCGATGTTTGTATTAATTATCCTCTCTGTTTCTGCTTCACACATAAGACTTGCCACCGCATTACACGATCTTTGTATAATCTTCACAGCCAGCCTTGACCTCACTATCTTGTATCATGAAACCTATATCATCTTAGCTTAGATTTACTTTATCGCAATTTACTTTAACGCAATTTATGTTATTATCGCATTTTTATCGTTTTACTTTATTTTATCGCATGTTTGATTACTTGTACACAAAACTCTTTTATAAATTGAAAAACCCCTAGTCCCATATCACAAACATAACGCAATAACCTCAAACAGTCCCTATGTTCAACCTCGGATCACACCGAGAAACTTGCGGTGAAATTATACTTGGTTTCAACATAAGGAAACTTGTGACAACGTATAGCATACTATAAGAACATTCCTTAATAACACATATCTAGAAGTAGTATCACATATCATAGCATAAAATCTATGTCATCAAGTTTATGGCATGGACTTGCATCATACTAAAAATACGCGTTACAGTGCATCTCAGGATAAAAAGAACATTTTGCGTCCATTACACCCAAATGCATTGCGTTGAGGGGTGTGTTGCGCGCATATGTGCTCTTTGCCCGTCCTTAGCGAAAATGCACTATGTTGAGGTAGTGTTGTGCTGGTAGCAATACCGTGCACCCAATCCTCCAGAAATGCATTTAGTTAAGGAGTGTGTTGTGGGAATACATGCGTTGTTGCCTGTCCTCAGTAAAAATGTATTTGCGTTAATGGAAGCGCGGTGCTAATTTTAATCGTGCACCCGTCTGAATCAAATTCAAAAGATAACTGCAACATATTATTTTTCTTAATCTTTGTATTGTGTTAATTATAATTATTTGTATACTTAGTTAATTCTCAATACAACTGAGTAGCAATTCTCTCTATATGCCCGTGCCTCTTCTTTATCATCCTTTGTCAACTTTGCGATATTCTTAATCTTTCATTTTGCATTATTCATTGTGCTGCCATGATGTATAATATGCATTCACTTAGGAAGATTTCTCACACTTTGTAATTTCTAACTGATAGGCAAAAAATTGTACAATGATGCCATACAATGCTTAAGATGCGGTGATTCTAAATAGGCATATGGATTGTGATGAATGATGGATCATAAAATCTCATGTTACCATAAACTCAATGACTTGGAATGGGAATGGAATGTGGATGCTGTGTTATGCTTATTCAAACACACTTAATTTATGTGATACTTCTTCTAGATATGCGTTATTCGTGAGAATCTTGTAGTATACTATGCATTGTCACAAGTTTCCTTGCATTGAAACCAAGTATAATTTCACCGCAAGTTTCTCAGTGTGATCTGGGGTCGAACCCAGGGATTGTTTTAGGTTAATTGCATTATTTTTTGTGATGTATGCGACAGGGGTTTCTTTTTTTATCAAATTATAAAAAGGTTGTGTGTACAAGTATTTGAAAATGCGATAAAATATAAAGGTAAGCGATAAAAATTTGATAATAAAGTAAATTGCGGTAAAAGTAAATTGCGATAAAATAAACCTAAGTAAGATGATACAAGATATAGGTTTCATGATACAAAATATTGAGGTTGAGACTGACTGTGAAGGATGCACAAAGATAGTGTTATGTGGTGGTAAGTCTTATGTGTGGAACAGAAAGAGAAAAGATGATTAGTACAAACATCGCAAGTTCCTTAATTGCATTAAAGGCATAAGTACGGTTCCGCTTTTCCCTTGGCGTACACCTCTCGGTGATCGGCCGCATTCCCATATCTCTGTGGTGAAATAGGGACAAACATAATGAACATAAGGTTGCTTCCATCTCTAGAAGTACTTCTTGCTTTAGTTAACATATTCTTCTAACCTTCTCTCAACAGATCAAAATGGCATCTTCACTTCTACTCTCACAGGTGAAGATGTCGTCTAGCATGCTTTAGCTAAACATCTTTATTTCTTTAGCACAGATTAAGTTACTTATTTAATTCATATTAATCACCAAGGGATTAAGAAAACATCATGGAGAAAATGATTTATGGAGGAATGGAAATTGTAACGACCTGACCCCCTAGGTCTTAGGTAAGGTCGTTACTAAAATAAATGCATGCAAAGAATTTAAAACGACACTCAGTTATTTGAAATAAATACTAATTAAAACAAGAGAAGTTCAAAAGACATTTATTAAATGAAATTGTTAAAAAAAATATAGGGTACCCATAAATCATAAAGGTTAATAAATACATATAAAAAAAAAACAATCCTTACTAATAAGTTTCAAACATCAAAACTAAACATTAAGGGAAACATGAAAAGAACTCTAAATCTTATGATGCGAAAGCGTAAAAACTAGTCCCAGTGGCACGATCATGAATTCTGCTGAGCCATCGCCGATGCATCTCTAACCTTACCTAAAACATCAACATAAGAAAGAATGAATCCACCTATGGCTAGGCATCTATGTCCTCAGTATGTAACCCCACCACTGGGATCAGAAATAAGAGACTGAATCCTATCCTATTGTAGTTAAGTATGCATCTCTACCCTTACTCATAAAGGTCCAGCTAGACATCTATGTCCTCTAGATACCCACCTATCGCACATAAATACATGTAACAAATAAGAGACTGAATCATATCCTATTGTAGTTAAGTATGCCCACAAAAATTGGTGAATCCCGAAGGAAACACAATCTGGTGAATCCCGAAGGAAACACAAACCTGGTGAATCCCGAAGGAAACATAAAACTGGTGAATCTTGAAGGAAACACAAATCTGGTGAATCCTGAGGGAAACACAAAACTGGTGAATCATGAAGGAAACACAAACTAGTGAATCCCGAAGGAAACACAAAACTGGTGAATCCCGAAGGAAACACAAAACTGGAGAATCTCGAAGGAAACACAAACTGGTGAATCCCAAAGGAAACATAAACTAGTGAGCATCTAACTAATCAATGAGGATATTCACACAGTCTTAACGTGCTAAGATTCAACATTGTATAGTTCTAAAACATACATAAAAATCCTTGATACCATGGCTTCATCACATACACATATTTCTTAACAACATATTATACATCATCCATGCCTAATTACATCATAAATCCACAACATGCAAGTATGCCTCAACACCAGCCGATCAGACATCGACATATGAAAACACACATACTATCACATTACTAACGATCAAGTACTTAGGGGTGTATGTAAACAATACAGTTCCCATTTAGAAATTGCGCTCGACCAGATGGGAGGAAATGACATACTTATGAATAGTCAGTTTGGAGAACATAGGATACTGAGATAATCACATATGCTAGAGTTGACGAGTCTTAAGTACAGTATCTTGCATCCTCGCACTGTGAGTCTAATAACAGCTCAGCCTGTGTCGCCATGAGGATCAAAGTTCAGTAGTAAGAACATTGAACGATACTGACGGTTAACTCGCAATCATCGAGTTAGAACACTTATCACTGTCACAATCTCTATCCCTTGTCCTCACGAACTTCCACGAAAGGCCATCAGATAAAACTCTAAAGGTCAACCGCCAACATTAAGACTGCCAGCGTTATACGTGAATGCCCAGAAACCTAAACACTTTCTAAATACTATGGCATGGTTCAAACCTTCATTATTTCAGAGTCTCGCAGTCCATGGTTCAGTCA
>NC_052360.1:68842384-68856786 GCF_009727055.1 Benincasa hispida | reverse complement strand
GAAAAAAGCCAAAGCCCCTTATCGGATTTGAACCGATGACTTTACGCCTTACCATGGCGTTACTCTACCACTGAGTTAAAAAGGCCTATTTGATTCAATTTCTGAATAAGCCACTAGCCACGATGAGTCTAGTGTATATAATTATTATAAATTATAAATAATAAGATATGTACATAAATATATCTTATCCACATAGTCGCTCATTCAAGAACGAAAAATTTGATTCTATCTAATGAGTATAGGTAAAATGGTTTATTGATATTGGATTTGATCAATGCAATGAATTGTTTCATCATAAGACCGATCCTAATTAAATTGATGAGCCCCATCCTAATGAAATTCATTTGATTGATACATGTACACCCACGAATTGAACATATATACATTCACCAAATCATTGATAAAGCAATTCGGCTTGGCGAGAAAAACAATTTTCAATAACTTGTTGATCCCTATCCCCAGATTTCCAAATTTCTCGTTTTTGAATTTCTTGGCTTAGTGTGAGATCGAAATATACCTACCTAACCTAATCTGAACAATAAGTGAATCGATGAGTGAAAGTATGAGAAATGGAGTTTAATCCCGTTTATAGCATATGGCAGACCAATCACTTCCTGAATGGTACTAGCCTTCGTATTATTTAAAGAAAAAAATAATATTTTTTTTATTTTCGAATATTTTTGATTTTTTAGACGTTTCTTCTAATCACTACTAATCACTATTTTCATTTGATATTCTATAATGTAAGTAATATAACTATATAATCAAAATTTCAAATTTATGTATATTATTTAAATAAATAAAAAAATGCAATTCAATTTTAAATAAAAGAATTTCTATATAGAATTATATGAGAATGGTGATTAGAATGAACGATTCATAAATAGAAATCACAAATCAAAAAAATTCGATGGAATAATGAAAGACAGAAAAATCCTTCGAATTGCATCATATTAGTTCATTATACTTATATTGACAATTTCAAAAAACTATTCATACTATGATCATAGTATGATGGCAGTCGGGCAAGTATGCCCCCATCATCTAGTGGTTGAGGACATCTCTCTTTCAAGGAGGCAGCGGGGATTCGACTTCCCCTGGGGGTAGGGTACTACGAAAGGAAGTTGATCATGGATTATCAATAAGCTTAGAATTGATTCTTCCCGGGTCGATGCCCGAGCGGTTAATGGGGACGGACTGTAAATTCGTTGGCAATATGTCTACGCTGGTTCAAATCCAGCTCGGCCCAATAATTCGCGTATCCACCATAAAATGATATAACCTATTTGTCCTTCTACAGAAATGCTTGACTTGATATGAAAGAATAAAAAAAAATCTTTTTTTATTCATTGATAGATTGATTATCAATCAATTTGACAATACCGAAAAAATGACTATTAATCCATGCTCCTCGCACTAAAGTACATGTCTCCGCTCCGCGCATATCAATCTATTACTCTATTACTCGCGTCTTTGTCTGGTAGAATATGACAATTCGAATCAAAAATCTACATAGAAAGGTTTGAAGGAAATTAAATCAACAACATATGTTGTACACTTTATTTCCCTGGGATTGTAGTTCAATTGGTCAGAGCACCGCCCTGTCAAGGCGGAAGCTGCGGGTTCGAGCCCCGTCAGTCCCGATGGATCCAAATCCAATAAAAAAAATATGGGAATTTTTATTTCTTCAACGAGTACTAATTGATGGGAGAAAGACATATGTGCCATATGTGAATTACCACAATTATTGGTAGCATCATAGTCAGGATTCGAAGGAATATCGTACTGGGTCTAGTTGATTATGCCCGATTTTTCTAATGAAATAGAGTACTATACGTTTCCGGGAAGCACATACACAAAGGGAATTTGGACGATACAAAATCAATTTTACATAGTCAACTTTGATCTAATTTTTCGTCTAAAAGCAAAATATATCCGTTCTGGCTCCGATTTTTGGTAACCTCAATTAGTAAATTCAATTACTAATTTGAAATAATCTATCTCATTCAAATTTCACACTTCACTTTTGCTATATACGTCCACTACTAATTCAAGAAAGAGGATATTAATACAAACAAGGATCCCATCTATCTCTCTTAGTGAGGGAATTAAAATTTTGGAAAGTTTAAGTTTCGTTTTTATTTCTTTTTTTTAAGAAGATTTGATAAGTACAAAAAAAGGACGGAGTTTAGTTCGAACCTACCTCCTTTTCCTTTTTTTCATTTCGCTGCTATTCTTTGCTTGAGTTTGTTTATAAACAATGTAAGGGTAAAGGTAGTCTGATGAGACTTCATCAGATGATTGCATTGAACAAGAGGGCAGTAGATTATAGAAAAGAAAGAATGCAAAAAATTATAAATAAAAAAAAGTCAAGAAATTCTTGATTGCATCAGGAATCCCATTTTGTTTAAATTCGGTTTCGGTATGGATAAAAGATCTTCCTATGTTATACTATTCAATTCTCGACGATGAATCGATTTGATAGCTCCGATATTTGTTATTCATGATATTTTAATATGATTCGATATCATCGAGATGCAATGCATCCCATTGAATTTACAAGCGAAACATTTATCATCTCTATGGGATTAAATCCCGAGTTATTGCGAATAAAAATGAAACGATGAGATTATGGAAGTAAATATTCTCGCATTTATTGCTACTGCACTGTTCATTCTAGTTCCTACCGCTTTTTACTTATAATATACGTAAAAACAATCAGTCAAAGTGATTAATTTGAATTAACCTTGACTTTTAGTTCTTATCAATGATTGAAGTGAAGATAAGAAAAATGAAAAGCATTAAAATTTCGCGTCTTAAATGAAATTGGCGGACTAGAATTATCAGTATTCTACGAGAGAAGTATTCTATGAGATCCGATAGTATGGTAAAAGAAATATATGAATCCTTCTACCATACTATCTATTATTGTTATTGAAGTGTAATAAATTGTACTGTAAAAAATAGAGGTTGAATATCGATCAATTTGAATATAGATGAATCTACAATATATATCTTTCTATTTATATATAGATATCATATCAATTACATATATGTAATATTAATCTAATATACATAGTGGCCCAATTGTATTTCTTTGCTTACATAATTCATGTTGATTCCAATGAATCTGAAATGAAATAATCGAAAGGCCACTAATCTTTTTTTAGCATTCGAAAGAAGTAATTGATTGAGCAGTTGACAGATAATCCAGGAGTTCGGTTCCATGGGAACTTTTTATCTTCGGATTTCGAAAAGAATTAGCAAACCCCATCTTTAACGTTTGAACCATCATATGAAATGAGTTCCATAAAACAAGAAAAAAATCCTATTTTGAAAATAACTAAAATATTAATAATAATAAATAAAACAAGTGGTAAGCACGTAATATGTGGGTGGCTACCCCGAGGTACTATCTTATTATGAGGTAGTATATTATTATGCGTAGTATCTCATTGGACAACCACTATGTCTATGTTCTTTCGTGTCGAAAGTATGGATCCACTTAAAAACTTATAATCCGAACTCTTTTTTTTTTACTGTTCAAAAAAAAAGTTTTGCAGAAGGATCTATAAAATAAACCAAAAACAATACAGTTTGATTTTTCAATTAGTAGTACTTCTAGAGTCCACTTCTTCCCCATACTACGAGGGAAAGAGAAAATGTAAAGACTACCATTAAAGCAGCCCAAGCGAGACTTACCATATCCATGTGAATTATGTCCCCTATCTCTATGAATATAAAAGAATTATTCCATTATTGCTCACTAATAATTATTATTCACTAATAATAGTGGAATCACTAGCGGATAGTCAAAAAGAGATTCGGGCACAACACCATTGATGAAACAATACAAAAAATCGAATTATACCAAGTTATTATATGATTTCTAGTATAATCGAAAAAAATAAGCACAAATAAATAAAAGAGGCAGAGAAACTCTTGGAAGTATCAAAGGAGTGTTAGTACCATGTAGGAATACTAAGACCTAGTCTTTCTTTTGTTGTCCTGCATTTCATTACATTAAGTAAAAAGTCTCAAAATAGAGAATCAAGATAGATCACTATCTATCACATACCCCTATTATTCCCTTCTCATTTGATCTAATCTTTACTGTCCCCCGATTGTTTCATAGCGACAATCGGGAGATGGGATGGCTTATTCCATAGCGTGGTTAGAGCTTATTGAAAAGAAAGATGTTCTTTTTTTATTTTAAGTTTAACATTAAATAAAAAAAAAGTTATATCAACAAAACAGAAGAAGGTATTTCGATTCTTTTGTATGTTGATGAGGCGACACCCGGATTTGAACTGGGGAAAAAGGGATTTGCAGTCCCCCGCCTTACCGCTCGGCCATGCTGCCAAAAGGATCCAAAATATTGATATTGGATTGACTCTATCTCTTCCATTGATAGTATCTTACAACACACAGTATCTAAAACTAAAAACCACAAAACTTTGCTTTCTTTTTCTATTGAAAGACAAAAATGTGGATTTTCAGTCACAAAAGCAAAAATTCAGGACAAATGGGAACCGTTAACTTTAACTATTGACTGTGAATTCCTAAATGATTCTTGGATTGAAATTGAAAATTCAGTTTCCCTAATGATATAAGAAAACAATCCAAAAATTGATACCTTACCTATTATCTAGTACCTAAATAAATTAAAATTGATACATAACTAATCATTACTAATCCATTCGTATTGATTCGTTTCCGTAACCATAAAAAAATCTTCTTAATTAAAATTATAATAGCGATTATGAGGCAGTTTACTTTTATCGCAATTTACTTTATGATCGCATTTTTATCGCTTATCTTTACTCTACTGCACAATTTACTTTATCACATGTACAAACCACACTTTTATTAATTTGAAAAACCCCCGGTCGCATATATCACAAATATAACGCAATTAACCTAAAACAATCCCTGTGTTCGACCTCGGATTACACCGAGAAACTTGCGGTGAAATTATACTTGGTTTCAATGCAAGGAAACTTGTGACAACGCATAACATACTACAAGAACATTAATTAATAATGCATATCTAGAAGTAGTATCGTATATCATCGCAATCATCCATGCGCTGTATGACATAAGAAGATCAATTTTATTCATTCATATTCATACATGCGTTACAAGTTTATGATGAGCTTGTATGATGATAAAGACTCAATTTCTGCGTGTCAAGTTTATGGTGCCGTTGTCGGGGATTGGTTAACGATTATTGTTTGCGTGTGTTTGTGGTATTTTGCAGGACAGATCTCTTTGTACTGGCTGTTTAACGTCGAGAGTAGTCTAACGGCTGATGAGCTCTGGTATCGAACTAGAATGTGTACCTGACCCAGAGATCGAGCGTACTGATAACTTATAGAAATACAAGTTACTTATGTTGCCTTATCTAGATATTACGGCCAAAAGAGAAGGAATATGTGTGAATTTATGAAAATTAGCTCAGAAATACAATAATTATGAATTAACGCAATTACACGAACTAACATTGTCAAGATGGTAGAAGAGGATATTTTTTACTCTGTTTTACAGGAAACCAAGTCACCGCTTGCGATCAAGGCTCAACGAGAAACTGAATAATGCATCTTTGTTACATTGCGCCCGTCAATCAACAATGAAGAGATGATTAACGCAATGACGGTGCAATACGACAGTCGATCCCGAGCTGAATTTCAACCGCATGCGGTAATAAAAACAAGACCGCATGTGAGCAACCGATCGAAAGATGCAAATGAGCAACGCAAAGGCAGAGGATTGCGAGATGTGTACAACTAACCTTTGTGCAGATTTGACGGTCTGATTGCATAATAGAAGGAATATTTTTTCCTCCATCTTCGTAATTTCTATAACAAGAAGTGGGGTCCACAGCCAAGAGTCAAAGCTTTTCACCTATAAGTACCCCCATAGAATTCACAGAAGATATACTTGATACGGGTATAATTGATACGAGGGCTAATTGCTGTTGAATTACTAAAAGAGAGGTTGAGCTGAGTACTGATCGGATGAAATCTGGGAAGAAAAGAGACAAGGTCGAGAGGTGAGTCTCAGTGCTATTCTGCCAGATCCCCCCTGCGAAGCTCTATACTCAGATCCCTGCTACTGGTTGAGCAAGCCTGAGAGGGAAGCTCAGCCATCCGCACGATCCATCCACACTGGCAAGTAAATCTCCATCCAGATCAGTGCCAAGACGTTGGCGTTTATTTGTATTTTTTTCTAACGCTATTCATCACTGTATTTTAGTTTCTTAATCCCTTCATTCATAAATCATGTATTAGACACTGAATAGAAATATTGAATGTCTCGATCAATTTCATATCCCCTTTTCTGTCTATTGTCGTTCCTTCGTTTATCGTTTTCTTCATAAAGTCTTCTTAATCCCTTGGTAATTAATATGAATTAAACAAGTAACCTACTCTGTGCTAAAGAAATAAGAACGTTTAGCTAAAGCATGCTGGACGGCATCTTCATTTGTGAGAGCAGAAGTGAAGATGCCATTCTGATGCGTTAACTAAAGCAAGAAGTACTTCTAGAGATGGAAGCAACCTTATGTTCACTATGTTTGTCCCTGTTTTACCATAGAGATGTGGGAGCGCGGCCAATCACTGAGAGGTGTACGTCAAGGGAAAAATAGAACTATATTTATGCCTTTAACGCAATTAACGCAATTAAGGAACTTGCGATGTTTGTACTAATTATCTTTTCTCTTTCTGTTTCACACATAAGACTTGCCACCACATAACACAATTTTTGTATATCTTCACAGTCAGCCTTGACCTCAGTATCTTGTATCATGAAAACTTGTATTTTGTATCATCTTAGATTAGATTTACTTTAACGCAATTTATTTTATTATCGCATCTTTATTGCTTTACTTTACTTTATCGCATCGCATGTTTATATTCTTGTACACAACAACTTTTATTAATTGAAAACCCTTGGTCGCATGTATCACAAGTATAACGCAATAACCTCAAACAATCCCTGTGTTCGACTTCGGATCACACCGAGAAACTTGCGGTGAAATTATACTTGGTTTCAACGCAAGGAAACTTGTGACAATGCACAGCATACTACAAGAACATTATTAATTAACGCATAACTAGAAGTAGTATCACATATCATCATATACTCTATGCATATCCATATTTATATCGTCGCATAAAATCTATGTCACAACAAGTTGATTGCATGGACATGCATATTAGTAGCAAAATTTGCTTGGCTCGTACCTTTCGCGCACGGGCACGCCAGAATCGAGCAAGGGGAAAGAGAGCAGCTGATATGGCTGATAATATGGACAACGCGGCTCCTGTAGGAAATCAAGGGGCGGTACGGCCAGTGCAGGACCTAGTCTTCCTTGCCGCTGATTGCAACATTTCGATGAGGAACTACACGGTGCTCAATCTTTACGATTTTGAGGCCTACAGTAGAGAGGAACGCAAGGTTCGAAATAAAACTAGTCATGCTCCAAATGATCCAGAACGTAGAGCAATTTGAAGGTCTGCAAGGTGAAGACTCGTATGCCCACCTGACCAGTTTTGCCGAAATGTGCGACAACTTCTCATTACCTGGCGTTACCCTTGAGGGTATTAGACTATATTTATTCCCTTACACTTTGAGGGACGAGCAAAGAGGTGGGATCACTCACTTGAGCTGAACGAGATTACCTTAAGGGATCAACTGGTTGAGCGATTCATGAAGAAGTTCTTCCCACCGACCATCAACGCAAGGCGACAAAATGATGTGTTGAACTTTGAGAAAATGGATAATGAGACCCTGAGCATCGCCTGGGTGCGATTTTAAAGATTGGTGAAGAACTGCCCGCATATCGGGATACCAGATTGCGTCCTGATGGAGACTTTTTACAATGGTCTAAACAGATCGATGCAGGCTGTTGCTGACTCCTCCGCGGTAGGAGGTTTTATGGATAAGATGTATACCTAGGCCAAAGTAATCCTTTACCGCATATCGCGAAACATGGATGACTGGATTGATGATGTTATGGAGGCGAGGCTCTGAAAGAAGAAAGAATGACATTGCTATTGTCCTTGCGGAGACATTGACGACTTTGGCCGCTCAAATGGCTGCAGTGACCTCAATCCTCCAATCGATGACAATCCATCAAGGAGTCATCCCCCAACAATCAGTGCAACCCACTGCACCGGCTCAATTGGTCGCAATAAGTTGCGTTAATTGTGGAGGGGCTCATGTAGCAGAAATGTGCCCATCGAATATCCAACAAGTATGCGCCATCCAAAATAACCCCTTCAGCAACACCTATAATCTGGGTTGGAGGAACCATCCTAACTTTGGTTGGGGATGGAATCCTAACCAAGTGGGGCCAAGCAACCATCAAAGTGGTAGTAGAGGGAATCCTCCTGCTTTTCACCATAACTTGAATTAGGGGCAACCAAAGCAATCACACAATCAACAACCCTCATCTTCAAACAACTCTGGAAGCTCATTGAAGACCTTGCTAAAATAGTATATGGACAAAAATGAAGCAGTGATGCAAGTGCAGGCATCTTCAATTCGAAACTTAGTGATTCAAGTGGGCCAACTGACACCAGAGCTTAGAAACATAACACCTGGTACGTTGCCTAGCAACTCTGAAGCCCCAAGATCTCATAGAAAGGAGCAATGTCCTTATGACATTGAGCAGGCAAGCTGAACCGCCTGTAGAGGTGTGGATTATGCTCATTCAAAGAAAGTCATCTTCCGGTCCATATCTCACATCTATGTTTAAATGCTTTCTTTAATTCTTTCCTTTAGGAATTTCTGAACTTTCCCTTTTACTACTTCATTTAATTTGTTTCATGACTTTATGAATTTATTCTTCATTTACTGTCTTTGCATTAATTTCTGTATTGTTTTAATTCCTTTAACCTTTTTTGTATTTAATGCGTTATTCTTTAATTGCTGAATGATTGAGTAACAAGAAGAAATTTTATTACCGCAAGTCGTAGCAACTTGGGTTGATGAAATTTTTTTTTTTTTTTTTATAATAAAATAAAACACATTCAATGTGCATAGGTGATAATGTACGCATCTTGAACCAACAAGATACGTGTTGCGTTCATCCAACTCAAATGCATTGCGTTGAGGGGTGTCTTGCGCGCATGTGTGTCCTTTGCCCGTCCTTAGCAAAATGCACTATGTTGAGGTAGTGTTACGCTGGTAGCAATATCGTGCGCCCGATCCTCTAGAAATGTGTTTAGTTATGGGGTGTGTTGCGGGGATGTATGCGTTGTTGCCCATCCTTTGCAAAGATGCATTTTCGTTGGTGAACACAGTGTGTTAATCTTTTCCTTGCGTCCATTCGAATAAAATATTAAAGATAATTCTTTTTGCAAATTGAGAAGTCCAATCATTCCGTATTCCAAAGGAATGACAGTCTGCAGACGAAAGGACCTTTACTCTGAAACCTCATAAATGAGGGGAGTTCAAATAGTAGGCCTTTTGAGTGTCTCAAGGCCTGCCACCGCAAAAATAGCATTGGGCCCACTAAGGCCCAACCTATAAAAAGGACTTTCCTCATCTGTGAGCACACTTTGCCTCATTTGCAATCTGAAACCCTAGTGCCCCTGCATACCGAGATTTCTTCTTCCCTGAAACCCTAACGTTTTCTAGCTTTCTTTCATCTCAGCATTCATGGCGGACCAAACTTCCCAACCTTCCGCTTCACCCTCAACACCTTCAATTGACCAACTCTCCATGCGGGAAGCAACATTCCTTGTTGCTAGTCGCCGTCTTACTGCTCAAACTTACACTGTTGCTAGAATCGCTGGAAGACCCTGACGAAACCCTTTAGCCGTCAGACCACTTCAGTTCAAGAGGGGGCAAAGCACTGAAAGCACCCCACTCATAACTCCAGCAGTCTCCATTGAAAGAGAAAAGAAGAGATGAGATGCCAATGAGGTATTCGGAAACATTCTGAGCAACTTGGAGGAAGTAGGAGGATTACCCGAGGTAGGGGTTGTAAATCAACCACTGCCTACGGAGGAGGTGACGGTGGCGGTGACTGAGAAAGTGGTGATGACGGAAGAAGTTGCAGTGGCAGGGGAAGTGGTGGAAGAGGAGATAAGGAGAAACACTCTGGCCATAAGGGATCCTGAGGAAACTATGCAAATAGAATCCTATGACGGACCCATCAGAGTCGCGTTAGAAGAAGTCGCAGTAGAGAAGCAACAAGAGGTGGAAGAGGAGAAAAAGAAGAAAAGGGAGAAGAAGGAAAAGAAGGTTGGAGAAGGTAAGCCATCCCATCATCGAAAATAGAAGAAGAATGAAGAAAATACGGAGGATGAAGAAGATGAGGAGGCCAAGCTAAGGAAGAAGAAAGAGAAGAAAGAAAGGAAAGAGCGCAGGCATGAGGAAAAGCGCCGGAAGAAGGAGGAAGAAAAGAAGAAGAGGGTTGCAAGCCCAGAAATGGATGGAGAATCCACCTCCATGAGAGAGAATAGGGGGAACCAGCGCAACTTAGGGATCCGACGCAACCGAAAACAATGCAATTGGTTGGGGCTAACGAAGGCGAAGAAGGAGAAGTTACCCCCTTGATGTGGCATTGTAAGGAGAATGTGCCGCAAGGGTCTATCGTTGACCCTTCAATTTTGATCAATGCATTAGAAGAAAAGGAATGGAAGAGAAAGAAAGAGGAATAAAGCCTTTTGTTGGCCTCTGAGCAGTTTTTGGAAGAGTTTGAAAGAGAAGTGAGAGAAGAGGAAGAAGAAGAAAAGAAAAAGAAGGCAGAAGAAGAAAGGAGAATGAGAGAAGAGAAGAAGAGGAAGCGCGAAGCCAACATGCAGCGTTTAAATAAGAAGAAGGGCAAGGAACTTGTTGAGCGAGAGAAGGAGGAACAACGCAAGGAACAAGAAAGAAAACAAAGGCAACAATCCCGCCTTGCATTGGCCAAGGGAAAGGGCAAAGCGGTCGCAGAAAGCAGCAAGCCCGCGTTGGCAAAGGTGCATCCATCAAGAAAGAAAGAGAACGACGATTTGTTGATAGAGATGGTTTTTTCCCCATGCCAACACCACTACCAAAACTAGTCACGAGCGTGATCGTAGAGCATGGTTGGGACACATGTTTCCAGTGCCCAGCCATTGTTGTTCCAAAGGTAGTGTGCGACTTCTACCATGGACGAGTACATGGCACCAAGGATGTGGTGACCATAAAAGGGCGAGTGGTGTCTTTCAGCATAAGGGACATCCATGAACTATACCAAATGGGAGATAACCTGGATGCATCGGGGAACAAAATCATTAATGATCCCACAGAAGAAGAGTTGGAAGATGCGCTGCGAGTATTAACGCAACCGGGCACTAAGTGGTTGGTTTCTTTATTTGGTTAAAAAGCGGCTGATCCCAACTTCCCATGACAAGACAATTTCAAGGGATCGAGTTATGGCCGCATATTGCATTGCCCGTGACATTCTAATCCTGAGGTTGATTGCAGTCAAATTCGAGAGGCTTGTGGGCACATTAGAGGACAATACTTCTTTCCATGGACTGTCTCAAGTCTGTGCCTGTCAATGGGCATAGGCATTGAGGAAGAGCCCATGCAAGAAGTCCACAGCCTCATCAATATCAAAATCCTGAGGTTGCTCCTCAAAGACTCCCTACATTGCCCAGAGCTACCTTTAAAGAGGCCTGCAATCGATCTCATTGCACTACAAGAACCCAGGCCAAAGAGACAGCGCAGAGATTATAAAGGAAAAGAAAAGGTCCAAGAATTATCATCGCAAGAGATAGAACCTTTGGACCCTTTACCCTTAGTAATCCACCGTCCAAGCCCTCCAAGCCCTCCCGCACAACCTTCTTCTTCTTCTTTTCCGTAGCACTTTACCAACCTTCTCCTTGCCCTAAATTCTCCAACCGCATATCTAGCAGCCCCATCCTCACCTTCAACATCATCACCGCAACCTTCAATTCCACCGCCACATATTGATGACCCACACGATTTGGGTGAAGGCACCTCTACCCAAACTCAAAACGTTGCTACCGAGACATTGCAGGCACCACCCACTGTCACCTTCTTATCTGCTGAGTCAACAAAAATGCAGTCACTCTTCTCCCAACAACAACAACTCTTCGCTCAGCAACAAGCCTTCTTCAACCAAAGATTTGATGTGGTAATGGAGCAAGTCGATGATATACAGCGCAGTGCTGCTACGTCAAGGGAGGCGTTGATTAATATTCAGTGCAACATTTATAAGGTCCATCGCTACCAAAGATAGATAGCGGAGCGCAACCATGAGTACTTTAACTTTCTCACAACATATCTTCATGGCCCCATGGTGCCTCTGCATCTCAGGCAGCACTTGAATTTTGAAGAAGCCTCTTCAGTACTGCATCAGAACCCTCATCCAGACCCTCCTGCTCTTCAACAATAATCATTACATTTTTATGTTACCATTCTATATTTTTATTCAATTCATTACTTTTCATTAGTTAACAAAATTCTTTGATTCTTTGTATAGGCAACAATTTTCGTATTGCGTTAATTTTTAATTATTTGTATACTTAGTTAATATTCAATACGAATAAGTAGCAATTCTCTTCTTTTTGCCTGTGCCTTTTTCTTTATCATCCTTTGTCAATATTTGCGATGTTCTTAATCTTTCTTTTTGCGTCATTCATTGTGCTTCCATGATGTATACTATACATACACTTAGAAACATTTCTCATACTTTGTACTTTCTAACTAACACTTAGTTAGTTCGTAGCTTAGAAGTACTCTACCTTTTACCCTTCAAAGTTTTGCTCAAACCTTCTTTTTGAAATTTTGTCTAAGTGTTTGTCTATTCTGTCCAAACAACGCAATGAGGACCTTGTGCATCTCTAAATTTTGGGGTGGGGAAGGTCTGAGCAGATGAGATCAAGATTATGCGGTCATTAAGAAAAATGCGTTCATTTTTCATTTCCAAAAAGAAAAAAGAAAAAAAAAGAAAAAAAAAATTCCATATAAACTCCAATGTCAATGCATGGGGAAACTAAAAAACATTCCTAACAACTGATAGAAGTTAGTTGTGAAAGGAACTTGCTCGTAGTTGGATGTTTGCATGACACCCGTGGGAGCAAGCCAAAACGAAGGTGGATTTCCAAGAACAACGCAATATGAAAAGAGAAAAATGCAAAAGAAAATAAAAGAATGCAAGAGACAACTCCTCTGAAATTCATGAGTTAAAGTTGAAATTGGCACACAACTGAAGTTGGATGTTTGCATGACACACGTGGGAACAAGCGAAAACGAAGAGTGTAACCATGATCAACGGTCTCGAATAAATGATGCAAAATTTGACCACCGCATACGGACGCATCAAGTTGTTTTGATAAAGAAGAGGTAAAAAATCTTTTTGAAACTAGAAAAGCATTTTAGAGCAGAAATTTGTAGTATAGAAGAATAAAGTAGGGCTTTGTTAGGAATTAGGAAGGATAAAAGGAAATTGCATTGTTAAGCAATGTGCCTAAGTGGAGCATTCAGAGCAAACAATCGATGCAAAATTTAGGAGAGGAACTGAGTGTTTTTGCCTTAGTAGAAGATATGCTTGAGGACAAGCATATATCTAAATTTGGGGGTGTGAAAACTTGTAGAAATACAAGTTATTTATACTGGTTTATTTAGATATTGCGGCCAAAAGAGAGGAAACTTGCGTCAATTGTATGGAAGTTGGTGAAGAAATACAATAATTATAAATTGTCGTCAATACCCCCACTAACACCATTGCGATAGTAGAAAAGAGTATTTCATGTCTGTTTTGCAGGATATCCAGTCACCGTATGCACTCATGGATCAAGAGAGAAAGATTAATGCATCTACGTCGCATTGCGTCCATCAGCATGCTCGATGGCATCTTCACCTATGAGAGCAGAAGTGAAGATGTTATTCCGCCTATCGATAGAAGGTTGGAAGAATGCGTTAACTAAAGTGAGAAGTATTTCCAGAGATGGAAACAACCTTGTGTTCATCACATTCATCTCTGTTTCACCATAGACGTATGGAAACACAGCTGATCACTAAAAGGTGTATGATAACTTGCAGAGATACAAGTTATTTATGCTGCCTTATCTAGATATTGCAGCCAAAAGAGAAGGAATATACGTGGATTGTATGAAAAGTAGCTTAGAAATACAATAATTATGAATTATTGCAATTACACCAACTAACATGTCAAGATGGTAGAAGAAGATATTTTTACACTGTTTTGCAGGAAACCAAGTCACCGTTTGCGATCAAGGCTCAACGAGAAACTGAACAACGAATCTCTGTTACATTGCGCTCGTCAAATCACAATGAGGAGACGATTAACGCAATGACGGCGCAATGCGACAGTCGATCCTGAGCTGAATTTCAACCACATGCGGTAATAAAAATAACACCGCATGCAAGCAACC
>NC_052360.1:68734922-68842359 GCF_009727055.1 Benincasa hispida | reverse complement strand
ATTGACACATATTCTTGAATAATCTGCAACATCATTGCGTTTTAATTCAACCGCTTACTTCTCCTCAACCTGTTTGCCTTGTGACTCCGGTAAGAAGTTATAGAAATATGCGCGCGATACTCTCTCATTAGGACATCATGACAGCAGAGAAACATGGAGCCTTGCGTGCTAGCCCATTTTCCCTTTGATTCCCTGCGGGAGCCCTCGTTATCATTAGCCATAGCTTCCTCACCACTTAATTCGGACCCTAAATGAATCTTGCATGAATAATACACTCTTCTTGTTCTGGGTCCACTTAAGAAATTTCTAGACACTTAAGAACTCATAAGCATCAGAACTGTTCTTCTCATTGAACACCAATACAAAGAGAATCTATCCTGCAAAATACCACAAATGCCCAAACAATAAACTAATTAACCATCCCGCGGCAACCGGCCATAAACTTGTAACGACATAAACAACAATGAATGCATGCAGGCTTCAAGTCCAACATCCCTATTAACGAAGTTCCCCAGCAACGCACCATAAAACTTGGTAACGCAATATGTAATCTATGCGTCATAAAACTTGACACAAAAATTTTATTGCGAAATGATGATATGTGATACTACTTCTAGATATGCATTATAACAAATGTTCATTGTAGTAATACTGTGGTGTTGTCACAGTTTCCTTGGATGAAACTAAGTATACATTTCAACGCGAAGTTTGCTCGGTTTGATCCGAGTCGAACACAGGACTGTTTGTAGTTTATTGCGTTGTACTTAGTGAATATATGCGATAAGCGGGTTTTTCAAAATTACATAAAGATTTTGTTACAAGTAATTAATATGCGATGAAGTTATAGAAGTGGGTAAAAATTTGACAATACAATAAATTGCATTAAAGTAAAATTTTGATTAAAAGTAAATCTAAGCTAAGATGATACAAGATACCAAAGTTTCATGATACAAGAATACTGAGGTCAAGGCTGGCTGTGAAGATTAAATGCAAGATCGTGTAATGTGTGACAAGTCTTATCTACAAAGCAGAAATAGAAAAGATAACTAATATAATTAGCGCAAGTTCTTAATTGCGTTTAAGATATATGTTACTATTCCATCTTTTCCCTTGGCGTTACACCTCTTCGGTGATCGACCCGTTCCACAAACTCTGTGGGGAAACAGGGAAGAAACGTAATGAAATGCAAGGTTGCTTTCATCTTGGACATACACTCGCTTAGTTAATGCAGTCTTTTACCTTCTCTCAACAGATCAGAATGACATCTTCACTTTACTCTCAACAGGTGATAAGACTGCTTTTATGCTTCAAAACGCTATTCTCATTCTCTTTTATTGTCAAATTAAATTCTGTTATATTCTGTTCATTATTTAATTATCTCCGTTATATAAGTAATATCAAAAACTTTCATGAGATAAATCGAGTTAATTGGAGGAAACGAAGTAATCAGAAAGTAGTGTGAAATGTAAAAGAGATCTGAAGATCAATTCAAATAAAACTTCTTAGACGTTATCAAACAATGATTGTAATAAGAGATTAAGAAAGTATTTGAAGCGGATACTTAGATATAAATAGATTTAGAAATCAATGGCCTATCATCACTTATTAAACTGTTGTTAGAGACGGAATCATATCAAAAACCATAGAGGCAACATCTTAAGTGTCGATTTCGGATGGAGAATTTCCTTGCCAGTTGTATATAAGTGGAAATTTTGATGGTGACTTTTTGTCATGCTCAGGTTTGTTAACCCGATAAGGAGACAAGCACATGATGCTTAATCGCAGTGTGACTGCACCGACACAAGTTGCTTCCAATCCATGATAGCAATGTAACGAGCGACATGAGATAGTCATCTACCATTTTAATCGGACCTCATGAGCCTAGTGTGCTCTTCTCTTCCCGGATTTCTTTCAATCAGTACTCAGCATCAGCCGTTCTCTCAATAATCAGCAGCAAATTAGCCCTTGTATTAATTTATACCCGTATCAAGTATATCTTCTCTGAATTCTATGGGGGTATTTATATATGAAAAAGCTTTGACTCTGACTTGTGGGCCCCACTTCTTTGTTATGGAAATTCCGAAGATGGAGAAATAATATTCCTTTTGTTATGCAATCAGACCATCAAATCTACACAACGGTTAGTTGTACACATGTTCATAATCCTCCGAATTTGCGTTGCTTGACTGCATCTTCCGAATCGCCTAGTTTTATTGAATGTCTCGATCTCTTTCACTTCCACTTTTCTGTCTACTTCCGTTCCTCCATTAATCGATTTCTCCATGAAGTTTTCTTAATACTTTGGTAATTAATATGGAATAAACAAGTAACTTAATTTGTGCTAAAGAGATAAATGCGTTTAGCTAAAGCATGTCTTCACCTGTGAGAGTAGAAGTGAAGATGTCATTCTGATCTGTTGAGAGAAGGTAAGAAGACTGCATTAACTAAAGCGAGTAGTACTTCCAAAGATGGAAGCAACCTTGCATTCATTACGTTCTTCCCTGTTTCCCCACAGAGTTGTGGGAACGGGGTCGATCACCGAGAGGTGTACGCCAAGGGAAAAGTGGAATAGTACATATATCTTTAACGCAATTAAGGAACTTGCGCTATTTATATTAGTTATCTTTTCTATTTCTGCTTTGTAGATAAGACTTGTCACCACATTACACGATCTTTGCATAATCTTCACAGCCAGCCTTGACCTCAGTATCTTGTATCATGAAACTTGTATCTTGTATCATCTTAGCTTAGATTTACTTTATCAAAATTTACTTTAATGCAATTTATGTATTGTCAAATTTTTACCACTTTCTATACTTCATCGCATATTTAATTACTTGTACACAAAATCTTTATTAATTTGAAAAACCCCTATTCGCATATATCACAAGTACAACGCAATAAACTAAAACAGTCCCTGTGTTCGACCTCGGATCAAACCGAGAAACTTGCGTTGAAATTATACTTAGTTTCATCGCAAGGAAACTTGTGACAACACACAGTATACTACAAGAACATTTGTTAATAATGCATATCTAGAAGTAGTATCACATATCATCATCGCATAAAATTTTTGTGTCAAGTTTATGACGCATAAGATTACATATTGCGTTACAAGTTTATGGTGCCGTTGCTGGGGAACTCGTAATAGGGATGTGGACTTGAACCTTGCATGCATCATTGTATAGTTTATGTCGTTACAAGTTTATGGCGCCGTTGCCGGGGATTGGTTAATAGTTTATTGTTTGGGCATATTTGTGGTATTTTGCAGGATAGATCTCTTTGTATTGGCTGTTCAATGAGAAGAACAGTCTGACTGCTTATGAGTTCTTAAGTGATCTAGAAATTCTTAAGTGGACCCAGAGATCAAGTGTATTATTCATGCAAGAGTTCATAGGGTCGAATTAAGTGGTGAAGAAGCATGGCTAATAATAACGAGGCTCCCGCAGGGAATCAAAGGGAAAATGGGCTAGCGCAAGGCTCCATGTTTCTTGCTGCTGATCATGATGTCCTAATGAGAGAGTATGCGGCGCCATATTTCTATAACTTCTTACCAGGAGTCACAAGGCAAACGGTTGAGGAGAATGTAAGCGTTGAATTAAAACCAATGATGTTGCAGATTATTCAGAATATGTGTCAATTTGGAGGATTACAATGAAAAGACCCACACGCGCATTTGACGAATTTTGTAGATATGTGTAGCGCATTCTCTATGCCAGATGTGACTCAAGAAAGACTTAGGTTATATCTTTTCCCGTACACACTGTGGGATGAAGCGAAGAGGTGGGCTCAATCATTAAAGCCGAATGAGATTAAAGCATAGGAACAGTTGGTTGATAGGTTTATGAACAGATTCTTCCCTCCAGCCGTCAACGCAAGGAGACGGAGGGATATGCTGAATTTTGAGCAAAAGGGTTATGAAACCTTGAGCATCGCATGGGTGCGATTTCGAAAGTTAGTGAAGAGCTGTCCGCATATCGGGATTCCCGATAGTATTCTGATGGAAACCTTTTACAATGGCTTAGACCAATCAACCCAAGCAGTTGCCGATGCCTCCGCAGAAGGGGGATTAATGAACAGATCATATACGGAAGCAAAAAATATTTTGGATCGCATCTCACGACATTCTGATGAGTGGATTGATACTGGGCTTGAGGTAAGAGGTCTAGAGCAAGAAAGAGTAGAAATTGTCGATGTGTCAATTGATACGATGAGCGCACTAGTTGATCAAATGACCACAGTGACCTCACTCCTCCAGACGGTGGCTAACCAACGAGAACTCGCTCTCAAGGATCAGCGCAAGTTAATGCAATGACTTAAATGGTCGCAATAAATTGCGTCCAATGTGGAGAAGGACATCCAGTAGAAGTCTACCCATGGAATCAACAACCCGTATATTCTATCTACGATGAATCAATTGGCAACATCTACAACCGTGGTTGGTGGGATCACCTAACTTCAAGTTGGGATGGGATCACAACTAGGGGGGGCATATTTTCTATCAGAACAGTTATCAAGGAGATAGAGGCAACCCTCTGGTCTTCATTACTCCGGAATGTAACCCTGGTAATTCTGAAGGTATACCACCCTGCAACCAACCATTCGTATATGATACCTCTTGCAGTACCTCGACTCTGGAGACATTGTTAAAACATTACATTGAAAAGAGCGAGGCAATGAGACAATTGAAAGTTGACTCCCTTAAAGAATTAGAAGAGCAGATAGATCAGCTTACGAGGGAATTAAAGAAGAAAGCACCTGGTGCACGATACAACAACCTGGAAGCATCGGGGCAGCGAGGTAAAGAACAATGTCTCGCAGTGACATTGAGAAGTGACAAAACAACAGCCCCGATGCCATCAGAACCAGATGCGACAATAACACTAGTAGATTTGACTGTTGATGATGATCAATCAACTAATAGTGGAAAAATTATCAGTTCAGAAGCAAGTTCACCTACAAAAGATAAAGTCCTCAAGGCTTGAATTCTCAATCAACGCAACCTCTAGATAATGAAACACAGCAAGAACAAGACCTTAGCAAACAACCAACGCAACAAGAAGTAGGGCTAGATCCTCCACCTTTCCCGTCCAGGCTGAAGAAGAAAGACGATAGTAAGCAATTTCAGAGGTTCTTGGACGTTCTCCAACAGCTACACATTAACATTCCCTTAATACAAGCACTAGAGCAAATGCCGAGTTATGTAAAATTTCTCAAGGATATCCTTGCTAATAAAAGGAAGATCGGGGAAAATGAAACAGTTGTGCTAACATATGAATGCAGCGCACTGTTTCAAAACAATATCCCCACTAAAATGAAGGACCCTATGAGTTTTACATTGCCCTGCACGATAGGAGGGAAGATGGTCGGGAACGCACTGTGCGATTTAGGGGCAAGCATAAATCTAATGCCCTTGTCAAATTTTAAGAAGTTGGATATCGGCAACGCAAGACCAACTACGATCATATTACAGTTGGCTGATAGATCAATAAGCACCCTGAGGGCAAGATAAAGGATGTACTCGTGCAAGTGGACAAGTTTATCTTTCCGAAAGATTTTGTCATATTGAATTACGAAGTTGACAGAGAAGTCCCTATCATCTTGGGTCTCCCATTTCTCGCAACAGGGCAAGCACTGATCGATGTGCAAAAAGGGGAATTGACCATCAGGGTCGACGATCAGGAATTAAAATTCAACATGTTCAATGCATTAAAGTACCAAGGTGACATGGAAAACTGTCAATATATTGAGAAACTGCGGGAAGAACATTGGCACAAATCCTTGAAGGAGCTGGAGGAAGAAGATCATGAAATCAGTGCAATATTGGAGGATGACTACGCCATAATTTATACTGAATCAAATTTTGAACTGCTCAAATTATCTGAATGGACCTCACAACGCATTAAGCCATCTCTGGAAGAACCACCTGTGCTAGAGTTCAAGTTGTTGCCCGTGCACCTTAAGTATGCTTACTTAGAAAGTAACAACACGTTACCAGTTATCATTTCCGCTTCGCTGAGTAAGGAGAAAGAAGATGTGCTCAGACACCTATAAATACTCCCATAGAATTTAGAGAAGATATACTTAATACGGGTATAATTGATACAAGGGCTAATTGCTGCTGGATTATTGAAAGAAAGGCTGAGCTGAGTACTGATTGAAAGAAATCCAGGAAGAGAAGAGACAAGGGCAAGTGGTGAGTCTCAGTACAAATCTGGCAGATCTTTGCCGTGAAGCTCTGTGCTTAGATCCCTGCTACCGGTTGAGCAAGTCTGAGAGGGAAGCTCATCCATTCGTTCACTTTATCCATACCGGCAAGAAAATCTCCATCCAGATCGACGCTAAGATGTTGACGCTTATTTGTATTTGTTTCTAACTCTATTTCATCAAGTGTATTTCATCTTCTTAATCTCTTCATTCACAAATCATGTATCAGATGCTAAATAGTTTTATTGAATGTCTCGATCTCTTTCACTTCCACTTTTCTGTCTACTTCCGTTCCTCCATTAATCGATTTCTCCATGAAGTTTTCTTAATACCTTTGTAATTAATATGGAATAAACAAGTAACTTAATTTGTGCTAAAGAGATAAATGTGTTTAGCTAAAGCATGCTAGACGACATCTTCACATGTGAGAGCAGAAGTGAAGATGTCATTCTGAACTGTCGAGAGAAGGTTTGAAGAATGCGTTAACTAAAACGAGTAGTACTGCCAGAGATGGAAGCAACCTTGCGTTCATTACGTTCATCCCTGTTTCACCACAGAGATGTGGGAACATGGCCGATCACCAAGAGGTGTATGCCAAGGGAAAACGGAACCGTACTTATATCTTTATCGTAATTAAGGAACTTGCGCTGTTTATATTAGTTATCTTTTCTATTTCTGCTTCATACATAAGACTTGTCACCGCATTACACGATCTTTGCATAATCTTCACAGCCAGCCTTGACCTTAGTATCTTGTATCATGAAACTTGTATCTTGTATCATCTTAGCTTAGATTTACTTTATTGCAATTTACTTTAATGCAATTTATGTATTATCGCATTTTTACCGCTTTCTTTACTCCATCGCATGTTTAATTACTTGTATACAAAATCTTTATTAATTTGAAAAACCCCTGGTCACATATATCACAAGCACAACGCAATACCTAAAACAGTCCCTGTGTTCGACCTCAGATCACACCGAGAAACTTTCAGTGAAATTATACTTGGTTTCAACGCAAGAAAACTTGTGACAACGCACAACATACTATAAGAACATTTGTTAATAACGCATATGTAGAAGTAGTATCATATATCATCATCGCATAAAATTTGCATGTCAAGTTTATGATGCATAAGATTACATATTGCGTTATAAGTTTATGGCGCCGTTGCTAGGGAATTGGTAACGGGGACATGGACTTGAACCTTGTGTGCTTCATTGTATAGTTCATGTCATTACAGTGTATGCCAAGGGAAAGCAGAACCTTAGTTGCGTCCTTAACGCGATTGACGAACTTGCGATGTTTTTACTTTTTACTCACTCTTTCTGCCTCATTCATAAGCCTTGCCATTGCATTCATAGATTCTTTTGTACAACTTCACAGCCAGTCCTCAACCCCTGTATCATAGTAGCTTAGGAATTTATTTTATCAAGGCATTTTTACTTTCAGCGCAATTATATCTCTGTACAAACCAAAATTCTTTTTCATTATTATAACCGGTCGCATGTGTCACATTAGTATCGCATTTAATGACAACAATCCCCGTGTTCGACCTCGGATCATTCTGAGAAACTTGCGTTGGAATTATACTTGGTTTCAGCACAAGGAAACTTGTGACATGCACTACTTCATCGTATACTACGAGCATATCACTATCAACGCATACACTTAGAACGTAGTATCGCATAAAATGTCTTTATGGCAAAGCACTTGAGAGCATATAGAGCATCATTCATTCATTCATCAGCGCAATAGATAGATAACATTTCATTTTTATCCTCACAAGTTTATGGCAACATGAGCTTGTAGCATGATATCTATCATCACAGTGCATAATAATTAAAAGATAAAGATAAAACAAAACCAATAGTCAACAAGTTTATAGCGCCGTTGCCGGGGACATGAACTTGTATCATGCATCATATATCATTGGGCGCATGCTTAAAATGGAAACATTAAAATACTATTATAAAAAGCCAACACCTAGCCCACTATTTTGTTAGTGGAATTATCCAACAAAAGTTTGGATTTTCCCACTAATTATAGACAAAGGGCAAAATAGTCATTTTGTCAAAGTCAAACTTTGACCAAAAAGTAAACATTTTGACTTTTTATGATTTGTTTCCTTGTTGACTAATTTTGACCTCCCGAGCATGAATCCACATTCATTTTCTTGAAATTCAAATCACATTTGAATATAAGGTCGGTGAAAGTTTGATTTTTCAAAGTCAAAAGTCAACTCTTTGACTTTTTACATCTTTGACCATTTCCATTATTTCCGAGCTTCCGAATAAGAATGTATTCATATTCTTGATATTTAAATCACATTTAAATATTAAAGTTGTATATCTAAACTGAAAACTGACTACTATATCACATATACTTGTCGGTTTCTCTCTCTTCACCTAATTCGAACAATTCGAATCATTCTGTCATACTGTTCTAAGTTTATTCCATATGAGCTAGTAGGGGAACCTAATGGACCTATAGATCATGGGCTCCAAAGATCTGAGATTAGCTGGCTAAACTCTTTAGATGGAGTTAATCAACATTCGTTAACTAACGGGTCATTCCATTATAGTCTTGTAGTTGAACTCCTCTCACTATAGATATATTTGTGTCCATTTGATATAACCATGATTAGTAAGCTAATCCTTCACAGGTTTTCGTAATCTTGGTTAGGTCATAAAAACCGTTTTAGCCCCAAGACTACATCTTGTTCCATAAGTTTCACTGATCCTCTAATGAACAATTGGTTTAAGGTCCAACCTATAAACCAAACCCCTCTCGGGCCAAGGAGAGGGTGGGGCCCCTTGTTCAGGACCTGGATTCAATACTTAAGGGAACAACTTATCTACTATCCCTATAATGGGTAAGAGTGAATTCCATCTTGCACGCTATGTTCCCAGCTATCCACTTGATCTTACCCCTGAAATGGGAGGCTTATTGGGCTAGCGATGATGGGCTGGCCTCACCTATGCAGATCTAAGGATAATTCCGAGTGAATAGGAGTTCATAGTTAGCTCAAGATTAAGATTAAGTTACCTAGTTCATCAATTAACGGAATAGTCAGTTTTATACATAAAACGACATTTAGAACGTAAAAAGTGACTATTTCATGGTTCAGTCTTATGCAAACTCATTGCATAGAATGCCTCCACTCATATATCTCTAAATGAACGATTCATGATCACATCGTTTGTACTAACTACAAAGTGGGCCGCATTCATAGTGTCCCTAGAATAAGGCGCACAACCTTATTCATATATTATAGACCATTTTGGCTATATATTTGAACTTGATCCACATTTATGTCACTACATAAAGTTCAAACTACATTAAATAGCCTCAGGACCTTAGTTTATTGGATTCAAGTTTACAATTTCAATAACAACTTTATCGAAAATAAAATAGAATATGTTTATTAATTTGCAAACTACGAGTTTTAGGACATAAATTCCAACATTAACGCAATGCAAGAATTGCGATCATAGGAAATCATTGGTCGAGTGCAACTTCACCCCAAGGCTTTGCATTGATCGTGCTCGCAAACATTCGCCCATCTGTACAACCATGAGAGAGAAGCAGCCTTTCACCATAGGTGATCTATAAATACCAAGGGCATTCTTCAGAGAAGGGGTTGACGGATTAACGAGTTCAGCTATTCTTTGTTCCAAAAGTTTGTAGTTTTCTTTCATTTTAAGGCGGAGCAAGAGAAGAGTGGTGACTCCGGAGATCGATCAGGGAAACTCGAGAGAGAACTTTGGGGCGAAGAAGCGGAGAGTGGGTCGACTCTCGTGAGAGCGAAATTATCTTTTGAGCACGAGTAGAAATCAGTGTAAAAGCCTGGCCAGCAAGAGATTGCTTCCAGGCACTTTATTCTATACTTGCATTGTTATTTTATACTTCATCTTCATATTTATACAATGGAAGTTCTATTTCTACATCTGTTCACTCTCTTAGCACGCATGAGTAGCTAAACTAGTCGAATGGTTGAGGAAAACTAAGCTAACATGACCTAGGAAGTTCATTGCTTGCGATTGTCTTGATTTGTGTTGTGCCAAATACCCTTTAGAGCTACTCGAGAGAGAGTCTAAAGAAAGAACCTAATGACTCGAGAGAGCTAGGTTAGAATCTGGACTCAAGAGAGCAAGATTATAACTGCATAAACAAGAGATAGGGGCTTAGAGATAAGCTCTATTTGTCAACTTGCATCATATGCATCCTAGAGATGGGAATGATATTATGTGGTCGCCTTATTTGTGTGTGTGTCATTTCGTCATCGCATAAATAAGAATAGAGGCTTATGTGTAGGTCCTGTAGACTTAGCGCATATATCGCATGCGTTCTAACCTTAGAAGCCATGGCATTCGCACTGAGAGGTGGTTTACTGTTGTATGCATGTTTCATGATCGCTTAGCATGAACGCATCCTTGGAAGTGTTAGCCGAAACTTTTCTCAACCCGTTCACCGCATACTCATCGCATCTTCCGTTTACCAACTCTTTTCAGACTCCACTACATTTATTTATTTATTATCAATGCAAACAAAAAGCCAACAATTTATTTATTTACTCGATTACTGCAACATTTTCATAAAAATTACCAATGCAATCTGTTTTCACAAGTCCCTGTGTTCGACCCTGGACTTACTAGGAAACTAAGAGGAATTTACACTTGGATTCCACTGGTGAAACTTGAGTGCACAACGTAATTTCATCAACGTATAGCATCCACATTTCCACTTTATAAAATCAAGCATCAACTACAGGAAAATTCGGAGGACGGCGTGGCAAGGACCCACACGCCCACCTCCGAGCTTGATAGAAATATGCAATACTTTTGTGTTCTCAAACATCTCTGCCGAAGAAGTTCGACTAACTCTGTTTCCATTTTCTCTGTGTGATCAGGCAAGAAAATGGGCGTATTCCCTCAAGCCGGGAGAGATCACTTCATGGGAATAGTTTGTAGAGAAATTTATGAAGAAATATTTTCCACCTACTGAGAATGCTTGACGAAGGAAACTAATAACCAATTTTGAACAAGACATGAACGAATCGCTTAGTGATGCCTCGGCGAGGTTTAAGAGCTTGGATAGGGACTGTCCATACAACAGATTGCCAGATTGCCTTCAGATGGAAATCTTTTATCACGGTTTAAATCTTGCTTCGCAGACCGCTGGTAATAAGGCAGCCGCTAGTGGTCTGCTAGAAAAGACGTATAACGAGGCTAAGAACATCTTGCATCGCATCTCTAAAAACCACGAGGATTGGAGAGAGAGTGATCAGAGATTGAGAATAAAGGATAACGACACAAATAATGGTGCTATTGCTTCACTACAGAATCAGATGATCACAATGATGAACTTAATTCAGAGAATTGCGATCAACATTCCAACACCACAAACTGGGGAAGTAAACAGAATTAACCAAAACAACGCAAGGTGTGCGACTTGCAGTGACGAAGACGCAATGGAAGAATGCCCATAGAATCCACAGTCTATTTACTTTGTGAAAAATAATCCATTTTCTAATACCTACAACCCTGGGTGGACAGCCTACCCTTCGCGATAAATAGACAGTACAGTAGAGATCTGTCCTGCAACATACCACAAAAGTAGTCAACACTAACCGTTACCAATCCCCGACAACGACGACATAAACTTGTAACGAACATTTGTGTATTTCCTTTATTAGCATGCACTGTGATGATAGATGATTCAAGTTCATGTTGCCATAAACTTGATGACATCAAATTTAATCTTTTATCTTTATCTAACTCTAACGCATGGTTCGTGAATGAAATTAATGATGTGCTAAATATGCGCTCAAGTGTTTTGCGATAAAGACATTTTTAGGTGATACTACATTCTAAGTATATGCGTTGATAATGATATGCTCGTAGTATGCGATGAAGTAGTGCATGTCACAAGTTTCCTTGCGCTGGAACCAAGTATAATTCCAATGCAAGTTTCTTAGAATGATCCGAGGCCAAACACGGGGATTGTTTTCGTTAATGCGATACTTATGTGATACATGCGACCGGTTTTAACAATGAATAAAGAATGTTGGTTTATACAGAAATATAAATTGCGATTAAAGTAAAAATGCATCGACAAAGTAAAGTAAAAATGCATTGATAAAGTAAAATCCTAAGCTACTATGATACACGATACAAGATACATGATACATGGTACTGAGGTCGAGAACTGACTGTGAAGTTGTACAAATGAATCGACGTATGCGATGGCAAGTCTTATGAATGAAGCAGAAAGAGAAAGAGTAAAGAGTAAAAACATCGCAAGTTTGTCAATTGCATTAAGGACGCAACTAAGGTTACGCTTTCCCTTGGCATACACCTGTCGGTTTTCGGCCGTGTTCCCATATCTCTATGGTGAAACAAGGATGAACGTGGTGAACGCAAGGTTGTTTCCATCTCTGGAAATACTTCTCGCTTTAGTTAATGCATTCTTCCAACGTTCTCTCGATAGGCGGAATAGAATCTTCACTTCTGCTCTCACAGGTTAAGATGTCGTCGAGCATGCTTTAGCTAAACTTAATTAATTCCTTAACACAATTTAACTCACTCGTTTAATTCTTGCTATTTACCCCGGAGATTAAGAACACATCATGGAGAAAATGGATTATGAATATATGGAAAGAGACAGAGAGATGATAATGGTGATGATGATAACATTTAATTCTAAAATTAAGCGTTTGATACATGTCGTGAATGAAGAATTACAGAAGATGAACACAGAAGATGAAATAGGGGATAGAAAAAAATACGGAAATTTGTGCTTACCGACATGTGGATATGGTAGAGAGGAAAGCTTCCCTCTCAGGTTTGCTTTCCCGATAGAATTGACCTTTGCACAGAGCTTTAACTACGGGAATTGGAAGAATTCTCTGCTCGGAGTTCTCCTCGATTTACTCTGTAGTCCCTTTAGACCAGTCTCTCTCTCAATATTAGTATATGCACGTCTCTATGTATACATGTATGTCTTTCAGTGAATTTGAAGAAGCTATTTATAGGCGAAACCTTGGCTCTTTGAATTTGTGGTCCCCACTGTATAGTTATGGTAGTTCCTGAAATGGCGGAATGGAAAATTCCTTCTGTTACGCAATCAATCCGTCAGAAATGCACAACTAAAAGTTGTACACGTGTTAGAATCCTCTGCAAATGCGTTGCTCTACACATCTTCGATCAATCGCCGCATGTGGTGTTGTTTTTTATTATCGTATGCGGTTGAAATTGCGTTGATCGCTAAGCTCAAGATCGATTGTCACATGCGTCGTCATTGCGTTGATCATCTTTTCGTTCTTGATTGATTAGCGTAATGCGACATAGATGCGTTGTTTATTTTGTCTTCGAGCTATGAACGCATGCAGTGACTTATTTCCTACAAACAGAAACTAAAACATTCTATTCTACCATCGCAATGGTGTTAGTGGATGTATTTACGACATTTCGTAATTTTCGTATTTCTTAGCAAATTTATATGCTATCGACACAACTTTCCTTTCTTTTTGCCATAATATCTAAATAAAACTGTATATATAACTTGTATTTCTACAAGTTATCAGTGACGCAAGAAGAAGAAAGGGAAAAAGAAGCGATAGAGCCAGAAGTTGCGTCCACCTCTAAGCCAACAGAAAAAGGGACTGTGAGAGTGCAATTACGGCCTTTCCCATATAGACTCAGAAAGAAAAAGAATGACGAGGTACAGTACCAGCTTCCTGTTTGTGTTAAAAGACAATGGATCCTCAATGTCGCCATCTGCTACCATAGTAAGGATTTTCGTAAAACCCAGATAGCGAATGGGTGGGTTCACAACCCTTCCACTATGTCGAGGTTCCCTAAACTCTTGAGGTGGAACTGACCTCAACTCTTGAAGTGATAAAGAGCAGTGTAAAAGGCCACGGGAAGTAAGACTTTACTTACCGGGCTTGTTATCTCTCAAATCCATTTGTTATTTTGTATTCAGTACTTTATTTGCAGAAAATGGAAACCTCGTTTCAATCTATGTTCAATCTCGCCATACCGTGCATGAGTAGATAAATTTTTTAATGGGTTGAGAAGCACTTAGCTAGCATGACTTAAGATTTACATTTTATGTGATCATCTTGTCTTATGTATGCATCATTTACCTTTGGACGTACTTGTGAAAGTAGTCTAAAGATAGAATCTAGGCTTGAGAGAGTCAGATTAGTTCGCATAAGCAAGAGTAGAAACTTAGACATAAGTTTTGTCTGCTATTCACACATCGCATATGCCCTAGAAATAAGATTGGTGGTATGCGGTCACTTTGGCTTATGTGTTCGTCTGATAACTGGTAGAAATACAAGTCATTACAGCTCAAATAAGTAAAACAATGAGAGAATGAGAGGGTAAAATAGTCAATATCATGTTCGAAAGTGCTAAACTGAAAGGAATTGCGATCGCAAGCGCTCATCGCATAAAAGTAGTTAATTCACCTATTTTGTTCAGGTACAATGCGACGGCGTGTATGAAATTGTGACCCAGAGGCACAATGCATCAACATGCTTGAAGTTGCGATCACAAGTCATGCGATTGTGAGCAGTCACTTAAAAAGTGATCGCATAAAGACCTCGCATCAAGGCGACAACATATTAAATCATGATGGGATAGAAAGCTGATGACGGTTGATGCCGAATTTAGTTGACAAGCTGTTAAAAGCCACTGTAGCAAGTACATTCAAATTCAATGACTATTATACGGCACAATAGAATATAGGAATTAATGCTCCCCATCATTACAATCATTAGCAAGAAAAGTTGCTTCACCTTGAAATCTATAAATACCGAAGGCCACTAGAGAGAAGGGAGTTAGTTAGTCTGTTCACGCAAGTACATACTTATACATATACATAAAGGACGGAGAGAGCAAGGAGGCGAGGAAAAGCCAAGAGAATCGCTCCCGAATAGATTGAGAGATTGCCGGAAAGTAACACAAAGGAGAGAGTGCCAACACTTGTGAGAGCAAGAATACACACGAGAACAGAATTGAAGTGACAAAGAGTAGTGTATAAGGCCACGGGAAGCAAGACATTGCTACTCAGGCTTCTCATTTCTCAAATCCATTTGTTATTTTGTATTCAGTACTTTATTTGCAGAAAATGGAAATTTCATTTCAATCTAAGTTCAATCTCTCCATACCATGCATGAGTAGGTAAACTTCTAAATGGGTTGAGAAGTACTGTCACACCCCGCCCCAGACTACTCTCCGAGCCTGAGAAAGGGCGTGACTGCAGCAGTTATCAACCCTTTTGTTGACACTTACTGCCTAATAGCTCTGGCGGAAATAACTATGATACCAATGAATAAATTCAATAACCAACTGATTAAGTAGGCTCATTTTATTACAACAATGTAACGTTTATACAACTCAAAGGCTTATCAACAAAGTTTACAACAACAACTGTAAAACCCTCCGAAAGTGTAACTATGGCACGTGGCAGACCTTGACCTTAGCAGCACCCTGGAACTCCTTACATTTCGCTACCTGGGGAAGGGGGTGGGTAAAACATAAAACATGGAAAACATGAGCTATAAAGCCCATGAGTGGTGCCTTTAGATAAACAAATAACTTTGTCAACAGAAATATATTTTTGGGAAAGAAATGCATAGTCAACAAGAACATTATCACAAGTTCATTATTATTTTCCAACCAAACCGCTAGACAATCCCCAGCTCGACCGCTGATTAAAACAACCAACCCCAGCTTGACCGCTGGTTATCACATAATATAAACATCCCTAATACTTTCACACGTATACTAAGATAACAACAATTCCTGTGGAAACTTTCCTTGTACCCCATTATCCCGCCAATGTGCACATCGACTATTTTTCCCGCTAGCTATGCTTAGGTAACTTGACTATATTTCCCGCCGGTCGTCACCGACTATAATTTCCTGCTGACCGAAGCCAACTATATTTCCCACCAAGTTCCTTTTCAAGCATGCTAACTATATATCCTGGGTACAATTCCAGTTTCAAACACAAACATACAAGCAATATCTTAACAAGCATAGTAATCAGATAAACATATATCTTGATCATGCCAATTTAACATTATCCCCTATATATATTTACCTATATATAGTAATTATATCAAAAATACAACACACAATAACCACTCACCTTGGTTGGTTAGGAACTTTCCTTTCTAAAGTTCCTTAGGTTTTCTTGGTTTCCCTTTTGAATCCTAAATTCCAGATTCAAATATCATCTTAGATTACTCATAGTTCCAGACCTTATTTTAAGATATTTCCTTCTTCCAACATGTTCTAAAATGTCTCAGGAAGCTTACCATAAAATCTTAGCTCATAACTTCTCGTGGTTTGTCCGGAATCATCAAAACATTAAGACTGGCCCAGCTTACCCGACAGCTCGACCCTTCTGTCTTTTCCTCATTCTCCAGCCCGATTCCTTGGAGCTTCTTCTCAGACAGCCCCACCATGAAAACCATACTCTTTTAGATTTCAGATGGCTTTGAAATAACATTAAACGCATGAGTATTCTGGGAGAACTCCTTGTCCCAAGTTGATGCTGCTTTCCAGACTTCACTGTCCAATGCATCCTCTTTGAACTTCTATGTCCAACGCATGGATTTTGCTCTAACGCAAGGTTTCCTCAAATTTCCCACTCTTCTTAAATGTATTTTGAGTTGTGATCTAAAGAATGAAGTCTTTGGTCCTATTTATAGGCATCCAAGATTGCTCCATGGCCGACACCTTCTACTTGACCGCATGACCAAATGTCTCTTCCTTACACCATCAATGCAATCTTGCATCAGCACAACCCAATGTGTCTTCTTCTCCTTTCACCAATGCATGGCCCTTAACTTTGTATGTCTTCTTATGCTGCCACCTCTTTTACTTAAGGCTTAAGAATTCTTCCTAACAAGCCACATGTCCGGATGACATCCTCCATGAGTTCATCCTTCATATGCGTCCACAAACTTCTTGGATGTTCAATGCATAGTACATCACCAACGCATAGTACATCACCAATGCATAGTACATCACCAACACATCCAACGCATCCAACGCATCCAACGTCCAACGCATCCAACGCATCCATCGCATCCAATGCGTCGAACGCATCCAACATCCAACGGATCACTTCAATTTTCCTTCCTTCAACCGCATGACATCACTAGCAACCCTTCCCACGCATCAACACAACTTCTTCCATTGCATTGGTCCCTTCCAATGCATCAACACAACTTCTTCCAACACATTGGTCCCTTCCAACGCATCAACACAACATTCTATACTTAGCCAAATTTCCAAAATTTCCCTCCTTCCAACGCATCCCACACAACATTCTATACTTAGCCAAATTTTCCCTTAATCACCTGCTTAAGTAGGAAAAATGGAAATCGGGGTTTCACAAGTACTTAGCTAGAATGACTTAAGATTTACATTTTATGCGATCATCTTATCTTATGTATGCATCATTCACCCTTTGGATATACGTGAGAGAGTAGTTAAAAGATAGAATCTAGGCATGAGAGAGTCAGATTAGAATCTAGGCTTGAGAGAGTCGGATTAAAATTGCATAAGCAAGAAGTAAAAACTTAGACATAAGTTCTATTTCTATTTACACATCACATGCACCCTAGAAACAGGAATGATGGTATGCGGTCACCTTGTTTTATGCGTGAATCAATCATCATCGCATAGGCAAGAGTAGAGACTTAGAAATAAGTCCTATCGACTATTTCGCATATACATCACATGCGTCCTAGAAATAGGAATTATGGCATTCTACATTGAGAAATGTAGTATTGATATTTGTGTGTAGCATGATCGCATAACTTACCCGGAATCTTAGGAAGTGTTAGCTAAACCCCTTTTCAATCCCTTCATCGCAGACTCATTGTAACTCTATGCTTTCATCACTCCACGTTCAACTCCGTCGCATAGGAAAAATCTAAATCTTGCATGTTAGGAAAACTTGCATGTTCACCGCATAACACACATTACTGCAAACTCACACCATAACACATCATAATTTCACGCATCAAGTTTTTGGCGCCATTGCCGGGGACTATGATATATATTACGCTAACATCAAACCTCTTTGATTTTTTTTTGCAGCTTTCGACCTTTGTGCATTGCCATTCCTTCGGTAAAGGAAGAAGCAAGCGTCGCATGACCGAAGGACACGCTCTTGAGCCCAATTACGACCTAGAGATTGAAAGAACATTTCGCAAAAGACAGAAAAACAGACGTAGACAACAAGGAAGAACTCCCAAAATGGCTGAACAACCAGAAGAACGAGCCGCAAATGTGAACAACATAATGGCGAATCCTATCCTACTGGCGAATGATCGCAATAGAACTATCTGAGACTATGCGTCACCAAACTTGTATGATTTCTCCCCAGGAATCATGAGGCCAGCGTTGGCTGGATCAAGGTTTGACAAAGTCGGTAATGTTACAAATGATACAGACAGGAGAACAGTTTGGTGGTTGCCGTGGTGACAATCCACACGCCCATTTACGAAGCTTCATTGAAATTTGTAACACTTTTTTGTTCCTAATATCTCCGCTGAAGAAGTTTGACTCACGCTATTCCCATTTTCACTATGCAATAAAGCAAGAAAATGGGCATACTCCCTCGAACCAGGAGAGATAACTTCATGGGAACAGGTTGTGGAGAAGTTTATGAAGAACTATTTCCCTCCTACAAAGAATGTCGGAAGGAGGAAGTTAATCACCAATTTTGAACAAGAAGAAGATGAATCATTGAGTGACGCATGGGCGAGGTTCAACAGATTAGTGCACGACTGCCCGCACAATGGATTGCCACACTACCTGCAAATGGAGATTTTCTATCATGAACTAAATCCTTCATCGCAGACAGCTGCCAATGTGGCAGTGATGACATGTAGAAATGCATGTCATCTTAGGCCTTTACTTAGAGTTATGAAGGTTTTTAGGTAGAATATGCGTCGATCATGATAGGAATTCACAAGAATATGAGCTTGCGTCGATCAGCATGTCGAATCTCAGCTAACCCGTTATTTTGCGTTAATTATGCATTCAATGTTCTATTTTTTTAGCCAATGAAGGAAATGAACGCAAACGCGAAAACTGGACCATCGCATAAGACGATCGCATGCGGAGAAACACTCCATCGCAAGGCAAACACATCGATCAATGCATGGATATTGCAGTAATTAGTCATATGCATCCATTGCATGGGAGTTGCGTTCATTAAGCAAATTTGGTCATCGTGTAGAGTTACGGTATTAAGCGAATGCAGTCATTGAATGATTACGGCTGTGCGACAACGCAACTAATGGGATCAATACAAGGTAGGTGGAATGAACGCCAATGAATCTAGCTCGAGAAAATCCAAAGTTGATGTTGACATTTCACCTACCACGCTGTTAGTGGCAGAGGTTCAGAAAGGATAAACGTGCCGAACATCAGACTCAGAGCAGTCCAATTAATGTTGTCGGCAACCTAAGCTCTATAAATAGAAGCCGATGAGCTGAAATTCATTTTATCCAAGGTTTTCGCCTGAGCTTCGCTTATGGCAGATCCTTGCGATCCAGACAAACGTGTGAGAAGACGGCTGGGAGTTCTTCACCTCCTTCATCCATTCCAAGTGACAACTAGAGCCTTCGATCGGAGTTAGATCTCGAGAGAGTCAGCTCTTCCACCCATCCATGGCACCACCGACAGCCTTNACCTAAGCTCTATAAATAGAAGCCGATGAGCTGAAATTCATTTTATCTAGGGTTTTCGCCCAAGGTTGAATTTAAGGTTTTTGCCTGAGGTTCGCCTATGGCGGATCCTTGCGACCCGGACAAACACGTGAGAAGACGACTAAGAGTTCTTCACCTTCTTCATCCATTCCGAGTGACGACCGGAGCCTTCGACTGGAGTTAAATCTCAAGAGAGTCAGCTTCTCCACCCATCCATGGCACCACCGATAGCATTAACGTGCATTCGCTGGAAGCAAAGTTTTGCTTCCAGCCGATCGTTCCTTTTTCCTTTCTTTTCCTATACTGTATTGTATGACATTTGAATTAAGAAATTAATACAATGTGTTTTTTAATGCACTTCTCTATTCCTTCGAATTCATCTCCATCTTCTTGCTTAGTATCTTTATTTTCATTGCAACACTTAGTGGGATTGCTTGGGTATTGCATACTTAGACATGTGGATTAGGGATATGAAGTATGTAGCAACCCACTAAGAGGTGTGCGTTGTGCGTGTATGTGAGTAATCTTATTTGCTTAGTGTGAAGCTACTACAACACCTATCTAGGGGCTAACGCATTGCTTGTCTATGAGTAAAGTCAGCTGTTGACTTGATGATGAACGCAAAATGTATGTGATGCTTAGATGATGTGCTACAAGCTCATGTTGCCATAAACTTGTAACGCTGGATTTATGCGATGACATGCATGCATAGTTCAAGTCCAATGTTATGCAATAATGACTTGACTTGACTAATTCATGCAATAAAACTTCTAGATATGCGTTAGTAATAGATGTTCTTGTAGTATGCTATACGCTGTCACAAGATTCCTTACGTTGGAACCAAGTATAATTTCGTCGCAAGTTTCTCGGTGTGATCCGAGGTCGAACACAGGGACTATTTTAGGTTATTGTGCTATGCTTATGATATATGTGACCAAGTTTTTCAATCTTTAAAAGTATAGTTTGTGCAAGTATATAAAAATTGCAATAAAGTAAAGGAAAGTAGTAAAAATGCAATAATAAAATAAAGTGCAGTAAACCTCAGCTAAGAAGGTACAAGATATAGGCTTTATGATACAAGATACTGAGGTCAAGGCTGGCTGTGAAGATTCTACAAAGATCATGTAATGCGGCTGCAAGTCTTATGATGAAATAGAACAGAAAGATAACTAATATAACCATCACAAGTTCTAAATTGCGTTGAAGTGATAAGTGCGGTTCCGTTTTCCCTTAGCGTACACCTTTTAGTGATCGGGCGCGTTCCCACATGTCTGTGGTGAAACAGAGACGAACACAATGAGTGCAAGGTTGCTTCCTTGTCTGGAAGTACTACTCGCTCTAGCTAACATATTCTTCTGACCTTCTCTCGATAGATCAAAACGACATCTTCACTTTTGCTCTCACAAGTGGAGATGTCGTCTAGCATGCCTTAGCTAAACGCAATTTATCTCTTTAACACAGATTAAGTACTCATTTAATTCATATTAACTACCAAGGGATTAAGAACACATCATGAAGAAAGCGATAAACGGAGGAACGAAAATAGACAGAAAAGTGATGATGAAAGCGATCAAGACATTCAATATATTTATTTAGGGTCTCATACATGGTGTGTGGATGCAAAGATAAAGAAGATGAACTACAATGAAGAAAAGAGATAGAACAGATACAAATAGCGCCAACGTCTTGGCATCGATTTGGATGGAGATATGCTTGCCGGATTGGATGGATTGGACTGATGGATGAGCTTCCCTCTCAGGCTTGCTCAACCGGTAGCAGGGATCTGAGTAAAAGAGCTTTGCGATGGGGATCTTGGCAAAGGAACACTGAGACTCACCTCTCGGTCTTGCCTCTTCTTCATCTCAGATTTATTCAGTTTAACACTCAACTCAGCCTTTCTTTTAATATAATAGCAGCACTTAGCCCCGTATCGAGTAACCTCTTTTTCTGTGAATTCTATGGGGTATTTATAGGGGAAGATCTTTGACTCTGACCTTGTGGTCCCCACTTGTTGTTATGAAAATTCCATATATGGAGGGATATTATTCCTTCTTTTATGCAATCAGACTGTCAAATCTATACAACCGTTAGTTGTACACGTGACACAATCCTCCGCTTTTACGTTTCTCAGGTGCATATTTCGATTGAGTGTTTGCATGCGGTGTTGTTTTTATTACCGCATGCAGTTGAAAGTCAGCTCTGGATCGACTATCGTATTGTGCCGTCATTGCGTTAATCATCTTTTCAGTGTTGATTGACGGGCACAATGTGACTTGGTTTCCTACAAAATAGAGTAGAATTCTCCTTTTCTTCCGTCTTAACGATGTTAGTGGTATAATTGCGATAATTCAGAATTATTTTATTGCTAAACTAATTTCCATACAATTGGCACAGATTTAAACTCTTTTGGCCACAATATCTAGATAAGGCAGTACAAATAACTTGTAGAATACAAGTTATCACACCCCCAAATTTAGATATATGCTTGTCCTCAAGCATATCTTCTCCTAAGGCAATAAAGCTCAATTTCTATCCTATATTTCTGCTTCAATTGGTTGCTCCAAATGTTACCCTTAGGCACATTACTTAACATCGCAATTTCTTCCTATCGTTGCTAATCCTTACCAAGCCCTACTTTATTCTTCTATATAACAAAATTCTGCTCAAAGATGCTTTTCTAGTTTTTTTTTTTTTTCAAAATAGAATGTTTATCTCTTCTTTGTCAAAATAACTTGATATATCTATATGCGGTGGTCAATACATTTGCGTCATTTACTAGAGATAGTTGGTCATGGTTACACTCTTCGTTTTTGCCTATCCCCACGGGTGTCATGCGAATATCCAACTACGGTTGTGTGCCAATCTCAATTTAACTCATGATATTCAGAGGAGTTGTCTCTTGCATTTATTTTTCTTTTCTATTCTTCATATTGCGTTTTTCTTGGAAACCCACCTTCGTTTTGGCTTGCTCCTACGGGTGTCATACGAACATCCAACTACGAGCAGGCTCTTTTCACAACTAAAATCTTATCAGGTTGGGAACATTTTTAAGGATTTCCCTTACACTGACATTGGAGTTTTGTGTGAATTTTTTTTTCCTCAAGAAAACAGAAAATGAACGCATTTTCTTAAATATTGCATATTCTGATCTTATCTGCTCAGACCTTCCCCACCCCCAAATTTAAAGATGAGCAACGTCCTCATTGCGTTGTTTGAGTAGACTAGACAAACACTTAGAATAAAATTTCAAAAAGAAGCTTTGAGCAGAACTTTGAAAGATAAAAGGTAAAGTACTAGTAAACTAAGAATTAGTGTTAGTCAGAGTTTTCAAAGTATGGGAAATGTTTCTAAGTATAAACATATATTACATCATAGCAACACAATGAAGAACACAAAAGTAAAAGATTTAGAACATCGCAAGTATTGACAAAGGATGATAAAGAAAAAGGCACAGGCAAAAAGTGGAGTGAATATGTAGTCATTGTATTACATATTAACAAAGTATACAAATAATTACAAATTAACGCAATACAAAATTGTGTGCCTGTACAAGAATCAAAGAATTTGATTAACTAATAAAAGAATAAATGAAGTGAAAAGAATATAGAATGGTCACATAGATGGAAAAAATTTTTTTGGGAGGATTATTGCTGAGGGGCTGGCAGGTCTGGAGGAGAATTTTGATGTGGTGCTAGAGAAGCTTCATCAAAATTTAAGTGCAGCCGGAGATGTTGAGGTACCATTGGACCATGAAGATATGTGGTGAGAAAGTTGAAGTACTTTTAATTACGCTCCGTAATTAGTCTTTGGTGCATATGGACCTTATAAATGTTGCAGTGCATGTTGATCAACGCCTTTCTTGATGTGGTAGCACTACATTGAATATCATCAATATACTCCATTACCACTTCAAATCTTTGGTTGAAGAAGTGTTGTTGTTTTCGAGAGAAGAGGGATCTCATTTCTTCTAACTCAGTAGCCATGCAGGTGATGGAGGGTTGTGCCTGTGATGTCTCACTAGCATCATTTTGGGGTTGGGCAGAGGTGCCTTCACCCAAATCGTGTGGGTCATCAACTTGCAGCGGTGGAATGGGGGGTTGCGGTGATGATGCTGTTGGTGAAGGTGGGGCTGCTGGGTAAATAGGAGAGGAGTTTGGGACAAGGAGGAGATCGGTAAAATTTTCGTGTAGTGGAGACAAAGGTTGTACGGATGGGCCAGGAGGACTCGAATCTTGATGTTGATGAGGTCATGGACTTCTGGCATGGGCTCCTCATCAATGCCTATGCCCATAGACAGGCATAGACTTGAAACGATCCACGGAAAGAAGTACTACCCTCGAATAAGCCCCACCAATGATTTGATCTGCCTTGCGATCAACTGCCCTACGTTGATAGAAATGTCGCATGCGATGCAGTATGAGGCCATAACCCGATTCCTTGATATAGTTCTATCATGCGTTGTTAGGATCAACCACTTTTTGACCAGGTAAACCTAGAGCCTTCCCTCTGGAAGCAAAGACTTGGACTCTAGGGTGCAGATGCCTTTGAGCGAAACCGACAACTTCGTGCCCGGTTGTGCTAATACCCTCAGCGTATCTTCCATCTATTGCTCCGTGGGATCATCAATAATCCCTGGATCATCAATAGGGTGCAGATATATTCGTTGAGTCCATTCCGCGAAGGTACTGTTTCTCGTTTTAAAGGTCACTCCCAAACCCCGGAATTTCCATGTAGATGCCTGCGATAGAAGTCCAGCACCACCTGAGGCACAATGATGGATGGGCACTGGCAGAATGTGTCCCACCCATGTTCCACAATCACGCTTGTGATAAGGTCAGGTAGTGGTATCGGCGCCGGATAGAAGCCCATCTCAATCAACTTATCATCATTCTTCTTTCTTTTTGTTGAATGCTTCCTGGCCGATGCGGGCTCACTACTCTCCGCGATTTCCTTGCCTTTTTCCTTAGTCAACGCAAAATGGGCTGCTTTTCTTTGTTTCTTCTTCTGCTCTTTGTGTTGTTCCTCCATCTCGCGCTCTGCGAGTTCTTTGCCCTTTTTCTTCATTAAGCGCCGTATATTAGCTTTGCGCTTTTTCTCCTTCTCTTCCAACAATGTCCTCTCCTTTTCCTCCTTTTTCCTTCTCTCTTCTTCTTCTTCTTCTTGTTCTTCCCTCGTAAACTCTTCTTCAAATATCTCAGAGGCCAGCAACAAACGTTGTTCCTCCTCGCACCTCCGTATCCCTACAAATCTTGCAAGCTCATTATTACTTCGCATTTCTTTGAACTCCAGTCTTCTTCTTCTATTTCCTTCTGCGATGATGAGCTTTCCCCTCTCCATCTTTTCTTGCTTCTCCTTCTCTTCTTTTCTTTTTCTTTCTTTTTCTTCAGTTGCGATAATTAATCTTTGCGGGTCAATAGTGGACCCTTGCAGTGCATTCTCCCTACGACGCTGCATCAGGGGGGGCTTCTTCTGCTTCTTCTCCTTCATCGACTGCAACCATTTGTGTTGTTCTGGGTTGCTCCAATTCTATCAACTGTGCCGTTTTGCCCCTATCCTCTCTCACGGAGGTTGATTCTCCATCCTCTTCAAGGCTCGCAGCCCTCAGCTTCTTTTCTTCTTCTTTTCTTAAGCCTCTTTCTTCATGTCGACGCATTCTTTTTCCTTCCTTCTCTTTCTTCTTCCTCTCCTTTTTCTCTTCCTCATCTTCATCATCATTCTTCTTCTCTTTGTTCTTTCTCTCCTTGCGATGATGGGAAGATTCAGCCTCTCCCGCCTTTCTTCCATTTTTTTTCTTTTACTTCTTTTTCTTCTCAGCTACTTCTGGTTGCACCTCCCCTACAACCTCCTCCATCGCAACGTCAGGGGTCTCCAATGCAACTTTAGCCTCCTTGGCCTCCTCCACCGCAATCTCTTCCTCTGCAATTCTGGGAGGTTTGTCATAGGCTTTTGTGCTGACAGTCACCTCGGGAATCTTTGGGACCAGAATGCCTCTTCCTGTTTCTTCTTCAGTCAGCACTGCCTCCTCCTCCACCACTTCTTCCGTCACTTCCACCGTCTCCTCCTCCGTAGACAGTGGTTGATTTACAACTCTTGCCTGGGGTAATCCACAGCCTAGCTTCAGGTTACTCAAAATGTTGCCAAACACCTCCGTATCATCGCGTCTCTTCCTTTCACTCTTAGTGGAGACGGCAGATGTTGGAACAGTTATGCTTTCAGTGCTTCCTCTCATTTTGAACAGATGATATCTAACGGGTAGGGGGTTTCTCCGAGCTCTCCCGGCGAGATTGGGGACAGTGTGGGCTTGGTTGGCGAGTCTGCGACTGGCAACCAGAAATGCTGCCTCTCACATGGCGACTTGGTCAGAGGTAAAGGTGGATGGTGAAGTAGAGTGGTTAGAAGTTTGGTCAGCCATGGAAGCTAGCTCGGAAGAACTGGTAGAATTCTGGGATGCTGGGGAAAAAGGAAGTCTGTATGCTACAGCGCTACGGTTTCTGATTACAAAGAGAAGGTAACGTTTCCAAAATGAGGTAAAGGTTCTATTTATAGGTTGGGCCGTAGTGGGCCCAACACAATTTTCTTTAATACTTTTTTCGAATGGACGCAAGATTAAGATTAACGCAATGTGCTCACCAATGCAAATGCATCTTCACCGAGGACGGGCAACAACGCATACATCCCTGCAACACACCCCCTTAACCAAGTACATTTCTGGAGATTACCTCAACATAGTGCATTTAGCTAAGGCCGAGCAAAGGTCATATACGAGTGCAACACACCCCTTTGCTCAATACAGTTGAGTTGGGTGAATGCTAAGCTATTTTATTGGTTCAAGATGCGTCCATTATTGCCTTGCATACTCGTTACTGATTGTTTGATTTTATATATTTTTATTTTATTATTTCATCAATGCAAGTGCGATGACTTGCGACAATAATTTTTTTTCTTTATTACTCAATCATTCACCATTTAAAGCTCAACGCATTAATTACAGAAAAGCTTAAAGAATTAAAGATTATACGGAAATAAATGCTAAGGAAATAAATGAAGGATTCAATTCATAAAGTCAATAACGAATTAAATAAGCAAGTGAAGACAAAATTCAAGAATTCAAAGAGATAGAAATTTAAGAAAGCATTAAACATAGTAGTAAGATATGGACCGACAAATGAGTTTCTCGAATGGGCACAATCCACATCTTCGCAGGCGATCCTACTTGCTTGGCCAATGTTCTAGGGACATTGCTTCTTTCCTGTAGATCACGGGGCTTTTGAATTGCTAGGCAACATTCCTGGTGTTCTGCTTCTCAGCTCGGAAGCCAGCTGGCCCACCTGGATCTCCAAGTTTCAAATTGAAGACGCCTGCGCTTGCATCACTGCGTCGTTTTTATCCATATATTGCTTCAGCAGGGTCTCCAAAGAGCTTCTAAAAGTGTTAGAAGATGAGGCTGGTGATGTGACTGTCTCGGCTGCCCTTGATTTGAATTTTGGTGAAAAGAAGGATTCCCTCGACTGCCACCTTGATGGTTGATTGGCCTCCCTAGGTTGGGATTACCTCCCCAACCGAAGTTAGGATGGCTTCTCCAACCAGGATTATAAGTGTTGCTAAAGGGGCTGCTCTAGACCTGTCTCTTATACACATCTAGATGTGTATAAGAGACAACATGAACCCCTCCACAATTGGCGCAACTTATTACAGCCACTTGAGCCGACGCAGGGGGTTGCACTGATTTTTGAGGGATGGCTCCTTGATTAATTTCCATCGATTGGAGAATGGAAGTCACCGCAGCCATCTGTGCGGCCAGTGTGGTCATTGTCTCCCAGGGACAATGGTAGTTTCATTCTTTCGTCTATCAGCGCCTCGGCCTCCATATCCATCATTGATCCAATCATCCATGTTCCGCAATATGCGGTCCAGGATGACCTTAGCCCTGTCTCTTATACACATCTAGATGTGTATAAGAGACAGCTCCAGGGTTACGCCAGGTAGAGAGAAGTTGTCGTACATTTCGATAAAGCTGGTCAGATGGGTGTGTGGGCTGTCTCTTATACACATCTAGATGTGTATAAGAGACAGCTTCAGGTGTAAGGGAACAAATACAGTCTTATACTCTCTGGGGTTACGCCAGGTAGAGAGAAGTTGTCGTACATTTCGATAAAGCTGGTCAGATGGGTGTGTGGGTCTTCACCTTGCAGACACTCAAATTGCCCGACATTTTGGATCATCTGAAGCATGACCAGCTTAATTTCGAACCTTGCGTTCTCCTCAAGAATAGGCCTCGAAATACCAGGTGAAAAGTCATAGAGGTTGGTTGCTGCCTAATTCCTCATGGGAATGTTGCGGTCAGCTGCCAGGAAGACAGGATCCTGCGCTGGTCGAACAGCTCCTTGATTCACTACCAGTACCGCATTATCGTTATTGTCAGCGATACTTGCTGCCTTCTTTCGCCTAATCCAATTCTGGCGTGCCCGTGCATGAAAGGTACGCTCGATCTCAGGGTCAGCTTCGAATTTTGGTTCAGCACCAATACTCATAAACTGTCAAGCTGCTCTCCGCATTGAACGACCAGTACAATGAGATCTGTCCTGCAAAATACCACAAACACACTCAAACAATAAACCGTTAACACGTCCCCGGAATGGCGCCATAAACTTCTTGATTTGATGATGAACGCAAAATGTATGCGATCATTAGATGATGTGCTACAAGATCATGTTGCCATAAACTTGTAACGCTGGATTTATGCAATGACATGCACGCACAGTACAAGTCCAATGTTATGCAATAATGACTTGACTTGACTTAATTCATGCAATACTACTTCTAGATATGCATTAGTAATAGATGTTCTTGTAGTATGCTATGCGTTGTCACAAGTTTCCTTACGTTGGAACCAAGTATAATTCCATCACAAGTTTCTCGGTGTGATCTGAGGTCGAACACAGGGACTGTTTGAGGTTATTGCGTTATGTTTATGATACATGCGACTAGGTTTTTTTCAATTTTTAAAAGTATAGTTTGTGCAAGTATATAAAAATTGTGATAAAGTAAAGGAAAGCAGTAAAAATGCAATAATAAAATAAAGTGCAGTAAACCTATGCTAAGAGGGTACAAGATACAGGCTTCATGTTACAAGATACTGAGGTCAAGGCTGGCTGTGAAGATTATACACAGATCATGTAATACGATGGAAAGTCTTATGTATGAAGCAGAAAAAGAAAGATAACTAATATAAACATTGCAAGTTCCTTAATTGCGTTAAAGTGATAAACACAGTTCCGTTTTTCCCTTGGCGTACACCTCTCAGTGATTGGCCGCATTCCCACATGTCTTTGGTGAAGCAGAGACGAACATAATGAACGCACGGTTACTTCCTTGTCTGGAAGTACTACTCGCTCTAGTTAACGCATTCTTCTGAACTTCTCTCGATAAATCAGAACGACATCTTCACTTCTGCTCTCACAGGTGAAAATGTCGTCTAGCATGCGTTAGCTAAACGCAATTTATCAATTTAACACAGATTAGTACTCGTTTAATTCATATTAACTACCAGGGGATTAAGAACACATCATGAAGAAAGTGATAAACAGAGGAACGAAAATAGATAGAAAAGTGATATAAAAGCGATCAAGACGTTCAATATATTTATTTAGCGTCTGATACATGGTGTGTGAATGCAGAGATAAAGAAGATGAAGTACAATGATGAAAAAGAGAAAGAATAGATACAAATAGCACCAACGTCTCGTCACTGATTTGGATGGAGATTTGCTTGTCGGATTGGATGGATTGGATGGATGGATGAGCTTCCTTCTCAGGCTTGCTCAACCGGTAGCAGGGATCTGAGTAAAAGAGCTTCGTGGCGGGGATCTTCGCAGATGAACACTGAGACTCACCTCTTAGCCTTGCCTCTTCTTCTTCCTGGATTTCTTCAGTTTAACACTCAGCTCAGCCTTTCTCTAAATATAATAGCAACAATTAGCCCCGTAACGTTCTTTTCTGCGAATTCTATGGGGTATTTATAGATTAAGATCTTTGACTCTGGCCTTGTGGTCCCCACTTGTTGTTATGGAAATTTCGGAGATGGAGGGATATTATCCCTTCTGTTATGCAATCAGACCGTCGAATTGCACAATCGTTAGTTGTACACGTGTCACAATCCTCCGCTTTTACGTTGCTCAGCTGCATCTTTCGATCGAGTGTTTGCATGCGGTGTTGTTTTTATTACCGCATGCGGTTCAAAGTCAGCTCTGGATCGACTGTCGCATTACGCCGTCATTGCGTTAATCATCTTTTCAATGTTGATTAACGGGCATAATGTGACAGAGATGCGTTGGTTAGTTCTTCTTGAGCCTTGATCGCAAGTGGTGACTTGGTTTCCTGCAAAATAGAGTAGAATTCTCCTTTTCTTTAATCTTAATGATGTTAGTGGGTGTAATTGCGATAATTAAGAATTATTGTATTTCTAAGCTAATTTCCATACAATTGGCACAGATTTAAACTCTTTTGGCCGTAATATCTAGATAAGGCAGTACAAATAACTTGTGTTTGTACAAGTTATCATGTACGCCAAGGAAAAAGCAGAACTGTACTTATGCCTTTAATGCAATTAAGGAACTTGCGATGTTTGTACTAATTATCTTTTCTATTTCTGCTTCACACATAAGACTTGTCACCGCATTACACGATCTTTGTATAATCTTAACAACCAGCCTTGACCTCGGTATCTTGTATCATGAAACCTGTATTTTGTATCATTATAGTTTAGGTTTATTTTATCGCAATTTACTTTATCGAAATTTATCTTATTATCGCATCTTTACCGCTTTACTTTACTTTATCGCATGTTTAATTAATTGTACACAAAACTCTTTTATTAATTTGAAAAAACTCCAGGTCGCATATATCACAAATATAACACAATTAACCTAAAACAATCCCTGTGTTCGACCTCGGATCACACCGAGAAACTTGCGGTGAAATTATACTTGGTTTCAATGCAAGGAAACTTGTGACAACGCATAGCATACTACAAGAACATTCATTAATAATGCATATCTAGAAGTAGTGTCGCATATCATTGCATAAAATTTGCTTTGCAAGTTTATGGCATGGACTTGTAGCTTAGATTAAAATTATGTCATCAAGTTTATGGCGCTGTTGCTGGGGAACTCGTAACGGGGACATAGGCTTGTATCATGCATGAGATATCATAATGTGTGTGCTTAAAATAGAACCCTCAATTCTTATGTCAACAGTTATCATAGTGTTAAGTTCTTAAACAATGCTGGCTTGCGTTGATAAAATATGTTAGATTGCTTCCAAAAAGCATCAAATTCATAATATTGCAGTCCCATGCATTCATCGCATAGAAACAGCTGGTTTTTGTATTTTTATGTAGAATATGCATTGACGCAAGGTAGAAATTGCGATCATAGGAAATCATTGGTCGAGTGCAGCATTACCACAAGACTTTGTACCTGTCTCTTATACACATCTAGATGTGTATAAGAGACAGGTTGTTGCGTTAATGAAAATAATAATAAATGCGGCAGAGTTCGGAAAGAGTTGGCAATGGGAAATATGATGAATATGCGGTGAACGGGTTGAGAAGGGTTTCGGCTAACACTTCCTAGGTTGTGTTCATGCTTTGCGATCATGCAACATGCATACAATAGTAAACCACCTCTCGGTGTGAATGCCACGACTTCTAAGGTTAGAACGCATGCGACAAATATGCGATAAGTCTACAGGGTTTACACAAAAACCTCTATTTCTATTTATGCGATGAAAACATGACATTTACACAAATATGCGATCGCATAATATCATTCCTATTCCTAGGATGCATGCGATGCAAGTTGACAAACAGAGCTTATCTCTAAGTCCTTAATTCTTGTTTATGCAGGCCTAATCTTGCTCTTTCAAGTCAGATTCTAACCTAGCTCTCTCGAGACATTAGGTTCTTTCTTTAGATTCTCTCTCGAGCAACTCTAAAGGGATGTTTCGCACAGCATAAAATAAGACAATCGCAGACAATGAACTTCCTAGATCATTTTAGCTTAGTTCCTCTCAACCCATTCAACTAGTTTAGCTACTCATGCGTATTAAGAGAGTGAGCAGATGTAGAAATATAACTTCCATTGAATAGATAAAAGATGAAGTACAGAATAACAATGCATGTATAGTACAAAATAACAATGTAGAAATACGCCCTAAGGTTCTCTCTTGAGCTACCTTGGATGATCTCCAGCATCATCACTCTTCTCTAGATTCGCCATGAAATGAAATGGAAAAGAAAACTATGAACAGAGGTGTGAACTTGTAAAGTGATGAAGTAATCGACTGTTTAACCTCTTCTCTAAAAAATGCACTTGGTATTTATAGGGTATCAAAGGTGAAAGGTGGCTTCTCTCTCCTGGTTGTATAGATGGGAAAACTTTAATTCCTGACCGATGTGTCGGATAGTTGTCACCGATAAAGCTGGATGTACTTTGTGATCGTTATCGGCTGTCAACTTAATTTGGATTTGACTGTTGTCAGCTTTTTGTTCGATCGAGCACGATCAATGCACAGTCTTGTGGTGAAGTTGTGCTCGACCGATGTATACCTATGATCGCATTCTTTGCATTGCGTTAACGCATTATTCTGCACAAGAATATAGAGATCAACTGCCTTAATGCGTTAGACGCATGCGACCGCAATATTGTAGAGTTTATGCTTAATGGATGCAATTTTAACATATTATATCAACAAAATCCAACATTGTTTAAGAACTTAGTACTATGATAACGTGCATTTCTGCCCGTTATCATGTTCGCAAACATTTGCTCAAGAATGATTGCCGTAACTTGGTTGGCACAACTTGATGAGAATTTCTGGGTGAAAGGCATAATTAATCACGATGGGATATAAAGCTGATGACGGTCGAATCCGAATTAAGCTGCCAGCCGTTAACGATAACAAGTACATCCAGCTTTTCGGTGAGAAATATTTGGTGCATCAGTAAGGGAATTAAAGCCATCCCATCTGAGAAATCATAAGAGAGAAGCCGCCTTCACCCCGAAGCTCTATAAATACCAAAGGCATCCTTCAGAAAAGGGGTTAGCCAATTCAGCTATTTTACGAGTTCACTGTTCTGTTCATAGTTTAGCCTTTTCTTAGATTTTCTTTCATTTTAAGGTGGACGCAAGAGAAGAAGGTTGTGCCAACAGATTGTTCCGGTAAGCTTGGGAGAGCATTGGAAGCTTCAAGGACAGAGAGAGGGCCGACGCTTGCGGAAGCAGGAATATCTTTGGAACCGAATAGAGATTGACAGTGTAAAATCCTTGATCAGCAAGGAATTACTACCAGGCTCTCTACCTTTAACTTCCATTGTTATTTTGTACTCAAACTCATTTATAAAAATGGAATTTACTTCTCTATATCTGTTCAATCTCTGTTATTTACGCATGAGTAGCTAAATATGTTGAATGGATTGAGAAGCATTTAGCTAGCACAACTGGGAATCTTCATTCTATGCAATTATTTTGTATTATGTATGCTTCATTCGTTCATTAGAGATACTCGGGAGGGTAGTCTAAGGACATGATCTAGACTTGGGAAATTCAGGTAAGAATCTAGGCTCGGGAGAGTCAGATTAGAACGCATAATCAAGAGATAGGAGCTTAGGAATAAGCACTATTTGCTATTAATGCATCACATGCATCCTAGAGATAGGATATGATTGTGTGCGGTCACCTTGCCTTTATGCATCTTGCATCATCGCATAGGACAAGAGTAGAGACTTAGGAATAAGCTCTATGGACACTTCTGCATTCAACACATGCGTCCTAGACTTAGGAGCATCACATTTGCATTGGAAAATGACTTGATGTACATGGTTGTAGCATGATCTTATAGTTTGATGCTTTCCCAGATGACGCTAGCTAAAGACCTTATCAACCAGTTATCAGCACGTCTCGTCGCCTTGCATGGCTGTGGGAGAACTCTTCATAAATCGCTCCATCAGTTAGTCCTACGATGTTATCTCATTTGGCTCCAATGAGTGATCCCACTTCTTGGCCTCGTCCCTCAATGTGTAAGGGAACAAATACAGTCTTATACTCTCCGAGGTTACGCCAGTGAGAGAGAAGTTGCCACACATTTCGACAAAGCTGTAAGGTGGGCGTGTGGGTATTCACCTTGCAGACCACCAAATTGTTCAACATTTTGGATCATCTGAAGCATGATCGGCTTAATTTTGAACCTTGCATTCTCTTCGACAGTAGGCCTCGAAATCCCAGGCGAAAAGTCATACAGGTTGGGTGTTACGTAATTCCTCATGGGAATGTTGCGGTCAACTGCCAGGAAGAACGGATCCTGCATTGGTCAAACAGCTTCTTGATTCACTACTGGTACCGCACTATCGTTATTGTCCGCCATACTTGCTGCCTTCTTTCGCCTAATTCGATTCTGACGTGCCCATGTGTGAAAGGTATGCTCGATCTCAGGGTCAGCTTTGAAATCTGGTTCAGCACCAGCACTCATAAACCATCAAGTTGCTCTCCGCATTGAACAACCAGTACAATGAGATCTGTTCTGCAAAATACAAGAAGCACACTCAAACAATAAACTGTTAACACATCCCCGGCAATAGTGCCATAAACTTGTTGACTTGATGATGAACGCAAAATGTATGCGATGCTTAGATGATGTGCTACAAGCTCATGTTGCCATAAACTTGTAACGCTGGATTTATACGATGACATGCACGTACAATTCAAGTCCAATGTTATGCAATAATGACTTGACTTGACTTAATTCATGAAAAACTACTTCTAGATATGCGTTAGTAACGGATGTTCTTGTAGTATGCTATACGCTATCACAACTTTCCTTACGTTGTAACCAAGTATAATTCCATCGCAAGTTTCTCGATGTGATCTGAGGTCGAACACAGGGACTGTTTGAGGTTATTGCATTATGCTTATGATATATGCGACCAGGTTTTTCAATCTTTTGAAGTATAGTTTGTGCAAGTATATAAAAATTACGATAAAGTAAAGGAAAGCAGTAAAAATGCAATAATAAAATAAAGTGCAGTAAACCTAAGCTAAGAGGGTACAAGATACAGGCTTTACGATACAAGATACTGAGGTCAAGGTTGGCTGTGAAGATTCACAAAGAACATGTAATGCGGTGGCAAATCTTATGTATGAAACAGAATAGAAAGATAACTATTATAACCATCGCAAGTTCTCAATTGCGTTGAAGTGGTAAGCGCGGTTTCGTTTTTCCCTTAGCGTATACCTTTCAATGATCGGCCGCATTCCCACATGTCTGTGGTGAAACAGAGACGAACGTAATGAATGCAAGGTTGCTTCCTTGTCTGGAAGTACTACTCACTCTAGCTAACGCATTCTTCTAACCTTCTCTCGATAGATCAAAACGACATCTTCACTTCTGTTCTCACAGATGGAGATGTCGTCTAGCATGCCTTAGCTAAATGCAATTTATCTCTTTAACACAGATTAAGTACTCGTTTAATTCATATTAACTACTAGGAGATTAAGAACACATCATGAAGAAAGCGATAAATGGAGGAACGAAAATAGACAAAAAAGTGATGATAAAAGCGATCAAGATGTTCAATTTATTTATTTAGCGTCTGATACATGGTGTGTGAATGCAGAGATAAAGAAGATGAACTACAATGAAGAAAAGAGATAGAACAGATAGAAATAGCGCCAACGTCTAGGCACCGATTTGGATAGAGATCTGCTTGCTGGATTGGATGGATTGGATGAGCTTCCCTCTCAGACTTGCTCATCCGGTAGCAAGGATTTGAGTAAAAGAGCTTCACGGTGGGGATCTTGGCAGATGAACATTGAGACTCACCTCTCATTCTTGCCTCTTCTTTTTCCCGGATTTCTTCAGTTTAACACTCAGCTCAGCCTTTCTCTCAATATAATAGCAGAAATTAGCCCCGTATCAAGTAGCCTGTATTTCTTTGAATTCTATGAGGTATTTATAGGTGAAGATCTTTGACCTCGACCTTGTGGTCCCCACTTGTTGTTATGGAAATTCCAGAGATGGAGGGATATTATTCCTTCTGTTATGCAATCAGACCGTCGAATCTGCACAACCGTTAGTTGTACACGTGTCACAATCCTCCACTTTTGCATTGCTCAACTGCATCTTTCGATCAAGTGTTTGCATGCGGTGTTGTTTTTATTACCGCATACGGTTGAAAGTCAGCTCTGGATCGACTGTTGCATTGCACTATCATTGCGTTAATCGTCTTTTCAATGTTGATTGACGGGCACAATATGACAGAGATGCGTTGGTCAGTTCTTCTTGAGCCTTGATCGCAAGCGGTAACTTTGTTTCCTGCAAAACAGAGTAGAAATCTCCTTTTCTTCCATCTTAACGATGTTAGTGGGTTTAATTGCGATAATTCAAAATTATTGTATTTCTAAGCTAATTTCCATAAAATTGGCGCAGATTTAAACTCTTTTGGCCGCAATATCTAGTTAAGGTAGTACAAATAACTTGTATTTCTACAAGTTATCATCAACAACAATCAACTGCCAGAGAGGGTAAGTAGTTGGATGCATTAAGCAAGGTATATGTTGCTCACTAGGGATAGTAACAACCGTAGGTCAGCAAAGTTTATGCAATTGTCTTGTATTATGTATGCTTCATTCATCCATTAGGGATACTCGGAAAGGTAGTCTAAGGACAGAATCTAGGCTCGAGAGAGTTAGATTAGAACAGATAATACAAGAGATAGGCGCTTAGGAATGAGCACTATTTGTTATTAACGCATCGCATGCATCCTAGAGATAGGATACGATTAAATGTGGTCACCTTGCTTTCATGCATTCTGCATCATCGCATAGGACAAGAGTAGAGACTTAGGAATAAGCTCTATAGACACTTGATGGCACTTGATCACTTAGGAATAGGCGCTTAGGAATAAGCACTACTTGTTACGCATAATTTGTACTATGATGCAAGTCCATGCCATAAACTTGATGACATAGATTTTATGCGATGATATGTGATAGTACTTCTAGATATGTTTTATTAATGAATGTTCTTGTAGTATGCTGTGCGTTGTCACGAGTTTCCTTGTGTTGAAACTAAGTATAATTTCACCGCAAGTTTCTCGGTGTGATCCGAGGTCGAACACAAGGACTGTTTGAGGTTATTGCGTTATGTTAGTGATACATGCGACCAGGGGTTTTTCAAATTAATAAAGGGTTTTTTGTACAAGTAATTAAACATACAATAAAGTGAAGTAAAGCGGTAAAGATGCGATAATAAGATAAATTGCGATAAAGTAAATCTACGCTAAGATGATATAAGATACATGTTTCATGATACAAGATACTAAGTTCAAGGCTGGTTGTGAATATTATGCAAAGATCGTGTAATACGGTGACAAGTCTTATGTGTGAAGCAGAAACATAAAAGATTACTAATATAAACAGCGCAAGTTCTTTAATTACGTTAAAGATATAAGTACTGTTCCTCTTTTCCCTTGGCGTACACCTCTCGGGGATCGGCCGCGTTCCCACATCTCAGTGGTGAAACAGAGACGAACGTAATGAATGCAAGGTTGCTTCCATCTCTGGAAGTACTACTCGCTTTAGTTAATGCATTCTTCTAACCTTCTCTCGACAGATCAGAATGACATCTTCACATCTGCTCTCACAGGTGAAGATACTGTCTAGCATGCCTTAGCTAAACACATTTATCTCTTTAGCACAGATTAAGTTACTCGTTTAATTCATATTAATTACCAAGGTATTAAGGAAACTTCATGGAGAAAGCGATAGAGGAACAGAAATAGACAGAGAAGTGGAAATGGAAATGATCGACACATTCAATAAAACTATTTAGCGTCTGATACATGATTTATGAATGAAGAGATTAAGAAGATGAAATACAATTGATGAAATAGAGTTAGAAACAAATACATATAAGCGCCATCGTCTTAGTGCCAATCTGGATGGAGATTTGCTTCCCATCGTTGATGGATCGTGCGGAAGGATGCGCTTCCCTCTCAGGCTTGCTTAACTGGTAGCAGGGATTTAAGCACAGAGCTTCACGGCAGGGATCTGGTAGAATCGCACTGAGACTCACCTCTCAGCCTTGTCTCTTCTCTTCCCAGATTTCTTCCGTTCAGTACTCAGCTCAGCCTCTCTCTCGGTAATCTAGCATCAATTTGCCCTTGTATCCAGTATACCCATATCAAGTATATCTTCTCTGAATTCTATGGGGGTATTTATAGGTGAAAAGATTTGACTCTTGCTTGTGGGCCCCACTTATTGTTGCGGAAATTCCAAAGATGGAGGAATCAATATTATTCTGTTATGTAATCAGACCGTCAAATCTGCACAACGGTTAGTTGTACACGTATCGCAATCTTCCGTGTTTGCATCGCTCAGCTGCATCTTTCGATCAGGTGCTCGCATACGATGTTGTTTTTATTACCGCATGTGGTTGAAATTCAGTTTGGGATCGACTGTCGGATTGTGCCATCATTGCGTTAATCGTCTCTTCATTGTGGTTTGACGAGCGCAATGTGATAGAGATGCGTTGTTCAGTTTCTCGTCGAGCCTGGATCGCAAGCGGTGACTTGGTTTCCTACAAAACAAAGTAGAAATATCCTCTTCTACCATCTTGATGATGTTAGTGGGTGTAATTGCGATAATTCATAATTATTGTATTTTTGAGCTAATTTTCATACAATCGTTGCATATTCCTTCACTTTTGGCCGCAATATCTGAATAAGGCAGGATAAATAACTTGTATTTTTACAAGTTATCACACCCCCAAATTTGGACATATGATTGTCCTCAATCATATATTCTACTAAGGCAATAAAGCTAAATTCCTCTCCTATATTTTTGCGTCGATTGGCTGCTCCGAATGTTACACTTAGGCACATTACTTAACAACGCAATTTCCTTCTATCCTTGCTAATTCTTAACAAAGCCCTACTTTATTCTTCTATATAACAAATTTCTGCTCGAAGATGCTTTTCTAGTTTTTAAAATAGAATGTTTATCTCTTCTTTGTCAAAACAACTTGATATGTCAATATGCAGTGATCAAACTTTGCGTCATTTATTAGAGACTGTTGGTCATGGTTACACTCTTCGTTTTGGTTTGTTCCCATGGGTGTCATGCGAACATCCAACTACGGTTTATGTGCCAATTTCAACTTTAACTCATGATATTCAGAGGAGTTGTCTCTTACACTCTTTTATATTTGTTTGCATTTTTTTTTCATATTACGTTATTCTTGGAACCCACCTTTGTGTTGGTTTGCTCCTACAGGTGTCATACGAACATCCAACTACGAGCAGGTTCCTTTCACAACTAAACTCTTATCAGGTTGGGAACATTTTTTAGGTTTTCCCTTGTGCTGACATTGAAGTTTGGCTTAAAAATTTAATTAATTTTTTTTTTAGAAATGAAAATGGACGCATTTTCTTGAAGATCGCATATTCTTGATCTTATCTGTTCAGACCTTCCTCACCCCCAAATTTAAAGATAACCAAGGTCCTCATTATGTTGTTTTGATAGACTAGACAAACACTTAGAATAAAAATTTCAAAAAGAAGGTTTGAGCAGAATTTTGAAAGATAAAAGGTAAAGTACTGCTAAACTAAGACTTAACTAAGTGTTAGTTAGAATTTACAAAGTATGGGAAATGTTTCTAAGTATAAACATATTATACATCATGGCAGCGCAATGAATAACGCAAAAGTAAAAGATCAGAACATCGCAAATATTGTCAAAGAAGGATAAAGAGAATGGGTACAGGTAGAAAGGAGTGAATATATACTCATTTGTATTGAATATTAAAAAAGTATACAAATAATTAAAAATTAACGCAATACAAAATTGTTGCCTATACAAAGAATCAAATAATTGAGATGTTATCTTTTTTAATTTGATTCAGATGGGTGCACGCTAAAGATTAACACCGTGCTTCTAATAACGCAAGTACACTTTTGCGGAGGACAGGCAACAACGCACGCATTCCCGCAACATGCCACTTAATTCAACGCATTTCTGGAGGATCGGGCGCACGGTATTGCTACCAGCGCATCACTACCTCAACAGAGTGCCTTTTCACTAAGGACAGGCAAAGAACACATACGTGCGCAACACACCCCTCAACACAATGCATTTGGGTGTAATGGACGCAAGGTGTCTCTTGTTAACACACAGTGCACCCATCATAGAGTTTCATACCAATTTTTAATTTTTCTTTTTAAATCAACAAAACGCAAGTCGAAAAGACTTTGTGGTGTCTAATGTTTCTTCTAATCATTCACAAAAATTAAAGAACAGCGCTACTAATGTGTACAAATTAAAGAGAATTACAGAAAGCATTAAATGCTACTTCTAAAAAAACAGTAAATAACAAGATTTAGAAAGTAGTAAAAGAAAACTGTAAAGGAAGCATGTAAACATAGATAGGGATGCTGATTAAAAGAAGTACTCAAAATTACCGCAATCGCTTCCTCCACAAGCGGTTTAATCCTTTTTGCCCAAGTCAATGGTATCCATGGGTCGCTCGAAGTCGCCTCTGTAGTATGACTTAATCTGTTGACCATTGATTTTAAACGTGTTGTTCCCATCTAAAGTTGCTAGTTCCACTGCGCCGTGAGGAAAGATAGTCTTGATTTTGAATGGCCCAGACCAGCAAGATTTCAACTTTCTTTGGAACAATCGCAAACGAGCGTTAAATAGTAATACCTGTTGACCTTCTATGAATGTTCGGTCATTTATGCGATCATCATGCCACTTCTTGGTTTTTTCCTTATAGATCTTGGCATTTTCATAGGCGTCCCTTCGCCATTTGACCAACTGATTCAATTGTAGCTTTCGGACTTTCCCCGCACTTTCTAAATCAAACTTCAGCTTCTTGCATGTCCACATAGCCTTATACTTCAACTCGAGCAGCAAATGACTCCAAAGACTAGGGCATACGGGGACATGCCAATTTATGTTTTATAGGCGGTCCTATATGCCAACAGTGCTTCATCAAGCTTGGGTGACAATTCCTTCCTGGAAGTATTGACTACCTTCTCCAAGATAGTTTTGATCTCTCGGTTAGAAATCTCTGCCTGCCCATTAGTCTGCAGGTGATAAGTAGTCGCAGCTCGAAGGCTGATGTTAAATTTAGTCAACAGGTTCGCAATTATGCGGTTGATAAAGTGAGAACCCTCATCGTTGATTAAGGCCTGTGGTGTCCCATACCGAGCAAAAATATTCTTCTTAAGAAACTTTGCCACTGTGCCCGCATCATTCTTGGCACATGTGATAACCTCAACCCATTTTGATAAATAATCAACCGCAATTTGGATATAATGATGACCTTCTGATGGTGGAAACGGGCCCATGAAGTCAATTCCCCAAACATCAAATATTCCACTTCTAAGATTGATGTCAATAGAATTTCATTTCTCTTTGAATATTCCCCGTTCTCTAACATCTGTCGCATTGAACAACGTGGGCTTGGGCATCCTTGAACAGTGTTGGCCAGAAATAGCCACACTGTAGAACCTTTGCTCCAGTCCGCTACCCCCCAAAGTGTCCTCCGTAAGGGGACTCATGACACATCTCCATAATGTGTTTGACTTCGTGCTCAGGAACGCATCAACGTAATATATGATCAGGACCAAGTCGATATGGAAATTGGTCATCCTAGAAGTAAAATTTGACATCATGTCGTAGCTTCTTCTTCTGCTGGTAAGTATAGTCATCTGGTATACGACCGCAAACAATAAAATTCACGATGTCCGCATACCAGGGAACATTAATACCTACTGACATCAGCAGCTCATCGGGGAATCTCTCTTCAATATCTTTTTCTTTACCTTGAACCTCACAATTATTCAATCTTGACAAATGATCCGCGACTTGATTCTCGGTGCCCTTCTGGTATTTTATCTCTAGATCAAACTCTTGCAGTAGCAACACCCACCATATAAGCGTTGGTTTTGCATCCTTCTTTGTCATCAAATACTTGATCGTAGAGTGATCCGTATACGCCACAACGTTTGTTTCGATTAAATATTGTCAGAATTTTTCCAGTGGAAATACCACTACGAGAATTTCCTTCTTAGTGGTTGTATAGTTCTCCTATGCATCATTCAATGTTTTACTCGCATAATAAATAGGATGCAATACCTTGTCCTTGCACTGACTTAATACTGTGCCCACAGCATACCCGCTAGCGTCGCACATCAATGCAAATGGTTGCATCCAGTCCGACGCCACCAGAATGGGTGCGGTGATGAGCGCATCTTTTAATGTGTCGAATGCTTTGGTGCACGCCTCATCAAAATTATATTCTCAGTCAGCTTCAAGGAGCGAGCTTAGAGACCTTGCGATCTGGGAGAAGTTGTGAATAAATCTTCTATAAAACCCAACGTGTCCTATAAAGCTCCTAAGTGTTTTCACGTTCACTGGTGAGGGTAACTTGGAAATTGTGTCAACTTTTGCCTGATCAACTTCCAATCCTGCTTTAGAGAATTTGGGACCCATAACTATTCCTTCTTCCACCATAAAGTGGCATTTTTCCCAGTTCAAAACAAGATTTGTTGCCATGCATCTCTTCAAGACCTTTTCCAGGTTAGATAAACAAGAGTCATAATCATTTCCAAATACTGAAAAATCATCCATGCATACTTCGACTGACTCCTTTAAGTAATCTGAGAATATAGTCACCATGCATCGTTGGAAAGTACCTGGTGCATTGTAGAGTCCAAATGTCATGCATCGGAATGAAAAGGTACCAAATGGGCACGTGAATGTTATCTTATCTTCATCTTTCGACGCAATTGCAATTTGATTGTACTCTGAATAACCGTCCAGAAAACAGAAAAATTCATTCCCCGCAAAAGTGGTCCTTTTTAGTGGCCAAGTTTAACTTGCGATAATCCATGCAAATTCTCCACCCCATAGTCATTCTTATGGGAATTAATTCATTCTTATCATTAGTGACAACTGTCATCCCCCTTTTCTATGGAACACACTACACTTGGCTCACCCAGCTGCTACCCGATATCGAGTAGATGACTCCTGCATCTAGCCACTTCACTATTTCCTTCTTTACGACCTCCCTCATAGCTGAGTCAAGCAGCGTTGCCTTTCTACCTATCTTGTCTTTCCTTCTTCCAGAAGAATCTTGTGCATACAATACGAGGGACTAATTCCTCGAATGTCTGCCAAGGTCCATCCTAAGGCCTTTGTGTTACTTCTTAGGATCTGTATGAGTGCATCTTCTTTCTCCTTACTCAGCGACGTGGAAATGATAATCGGTAACGTGTTGTTACTTGTTAAGTAAGCATACTTAAGGTGCACGGGCAACGACTTTTAACTCTAGCACAGGTGGTTCATCCAAAGATGGCTTAATGCATTGTGATGTCCGTTCAGACATCTTGAGCGGTTGAAAATTTGATTCAGTATTAATTGTGGTGCAGCCCTCCTCTAATATTGCGCCGATTTCAAGATCTTCTTCCTCCAGCTCCTTCAGGGGTTTGTGCCAATGTTCTTCCCACAGTTTCTCAATATATTGGCAGTTTTCCTTGTCACCTGTGTACTTCAACGCATTGAACACGTTGAATATTACTTCCTGATCGTCGACCTTGATAGTCAATTCCCCTTTTTTCACATCGATCAATGCTCGCCCTGTTGCGAGAAATGGGCAACACAAGATGATAGGGACTTCTCTGTCAGTTTCATAATCTAATATGAAAAAATCTTCCGGAAAGATAAACTTGTCCACTTGCACGAGTACATCCTCTGTCTTGCCATCAGGATGCTTTATTGATCTATCAGTCAACTGTAATGTGATCGTGGTTGGTCTTGCATTGCCGATATCCAGCTTCTTAAAAATAGACAAGGGCGTTAGATTTATGCTTGCCTCTAAATCACACAACGCGTTCCCAACCATCTTCCCTCTTATCGTGCAGGGCAATGTAAAACTCTCAGGGTCCTTCATTTTAGTGAGAATATTGTTTTGAAACAGTGCGCTGCATTCATATGTTAGTGCAACTATTTCATTTTCCCCGATCTTTCTTTTATTGGCAAGGATATCCTTGAGAAATTTTACATAACTCGGTATCTGCTATAGTGATTTTATTAAGGGAATGTTAATGTGTAGCTGTCGGAGAACGTCCAAGAACCTCTGAAATTGCTTACTATCGTCTTTCTTCTTCAGCCTGGACGGGAAAAGTGGAGGATCCCGCCTTACTTCTTATTGCGCTGGTTTTTTGTTGAGGTCATGTTCTTGCTGTGTTTCATTATCTGGAGGTTGCGTTGATTGAAAATTCAAGTCTTGAGGAGCTTCATCTTTTGTTGGTGAACTTGCTTCTGAACTGGTAATTTTTTCACTATTAGCTGATTGATCATCATCAATAGTCAAATCTACTAATGTTGTTGTCGCATCTGGTACTGATGGCATAGGGGTTGTTGTTTTGTCACTTCTCAATGTCACTGCGTGACATTGTTCTTTATCTCATTGCCCCGATGCTTCTGAGTTGCTGTGTCGCATACCAGGCACTTTCTTCTTTAATTCCCTCGTAGGCTGATCTATCTGCTCTTCTAGTTCTTTAAGGGAGTCAACTTGCAATTGTCTCATTGCCTCATCTTTTCAATGAAATGTTTTAATGATGTCTCCAGAGATGAGGTGCTGCAAGAGGTGTCATATAAGAACGGTCGGTCACAGGGTGGTATACCTTGAGAATTACCTGGGTTACATTCCGGAGTAATGAAGACCGGAGGGTTGCCTCTATCCTTTTGATAACTATTCTGATAGAAATCATGGCCCCCCTGGTTGTGATTCCCATCCAAACTTGAAGTTGGGTGATCCCACCAACAAGGGTTGTAGATGTTGCCAAACGATTCATAGACAGAATATATGGGTTCTTGATTCCATGGGCAAACTTCTACTGGATGTCCCTCTCCACATTGGACGCAATTCGTTGCGGCCATGTGAATCAACGCATTAACTTGCACTGATCCTTGAGAGAGAGCTCTTTGTTGTTTAGCCACCGTCTGGAGGAGTGAGGTCATTGTGGTCATTTGATCGACCATTGCGCTCGTTGTATCTATTGACACATCGGCACTTTCTACTCTTTCTTACTCTAGACCTCTTACCTCAAGCCCGGTATCAATCCATTCATTAGAATGTCGCGAGATGTGATCCATGATATTCTTTGCTTCCGTATATGATCTGTTCATTAATCCTCCTTCTACGGAGGCATCGGCAACTTCTTGCGTTGATTGGTCTAAGCCATTGTAAAAGGTTTCCATCAGAATACTATCGGGAATCCCGACATGTGGACAACTCTTCACTAACTGTCGAAATCGCACCCATTCGGTGCTCAAGGTTTCATAACCCTTTTGCCCAAAATTCAGCACATCCCTCCGTCTCCTTGCGTTGATGTAGTGCATAGATTTTATGTGATGATATGTGATACTACTTCTATATATGCGTTATTAGCAAATGTTCTTGTAGTATGTTGTGCGTTGTCACAAGTTTCCTTGCGTTGAAACCAAGTATAATTTCACTGCAAGTTTCTCGGTGTGATCCGAGGTCGAACACAGGGAATGTTTTAGGTTATTGCGTTATGTTTGTGATATATGTGACCAGGGGTTTTTCAAATTAATAAAGATTTTGTGTACAAGTAATTAAACATGCGATAAAGTAAAGTAAGCGGTAAAAATGAGACAATAACATAAATTGCATTAAAGTAAATTGTGGTAAAGTAAATCTAAGCTAAGATGATACAAGATACAGGTTTCATGATACAAGATGCTGAGGTCGAGGCTGGCTATGAAGGTTATGCAAAGATTGTCTAATGCAGTGACAAGTCTTATGTGTGAAGTAGAAACAAAAAAGATAACTAATATAAACAGCGCAAGTTCCTTAATTGCGTTAAAGATATAAGTACTGTTCCATTTTTCCCTTGGTTTACACATCTCGGTGATCAGCTGCGTTCCCACATCTCTGTGGTGAAACAGGGACGAACGTAATGAATGCAAGGTTGCTTCCATCTCTGGAAGTACTACTCTCTTTAGTTAACGCATTCTTCTAACCTTCTCTCGACAGATCAGAATGTCATCTTCACTTCTACTCTCACAGGTGAAGATGTCGTCTAGCATGCCTTAGCTAAACCGATTTATCTCTTTAGCACTAATTAAGTTAATCGTTTAATCCATATTAATTACCAAGGTATTAAGAGATCTTCATGGAGAAAATGATAAATGGATGAATGGAAATAGACAGAAAAGTGGAGGTGAAAGTGATCGAGACATTCAATAAAACTATTTAGCGTCTGATACATGATTTGTGAATGAAGAGATTAAAAAGATGAGATACACTTCATGAAATAGAGTTAGAAACAAATACAAATAAGCGCCAACGTCTTAGCATCGATCTGGATGGATAATTGCTTGCCGGCATGGATGGAGTGAATGGATGGATGAGCTTCCCTCTCAGGCTTGTTCAACCGGTAGCAGGGATCTAAACACAGAGCTTCACGGCAGGGATCTGGCAGATTCGCACTGAGACTCACCTCTCGACCTTGTCTCTTCTCTTCCCGGATTTTTTCCGATCAGTACTCAGCTCAACCTTTCTCTCAATAATCTAGCCTTAATTAGCCCTCCTATGAATTATACCTGTATCAAGTATATCCGTATCCAGTATCCTATGGGGGTATTTATAGGTGAAAATCTTTGACTCTTGGCTTGTGGACCCCACTTCTTGTTATGGAAATTCCAAGGATGGAGGAATAAATATTCTTTCTGTTATGCAATCTGTCCGTCAAATCTTCACAATGGTTAGTTGTACACGTGTCGCAATCCTCCGCATTTGTGTTGCTCAGCTGCATCTTTCGATCGGGTGCTCGCATGCGGTGTTGTTTCTATTACTGCATGCGGTTGAAATTCAGCTCTAGATCGACTGTCGCATTGCGTCGTCATTGCGTTAATCGTCTTTTCATTGTGGTTTGACGGGTGCAATGTAACAGAGATGCATTGTTCAGTTTCTCGTTGAGCCCTGATCACAAGTGGTGACTTGCTTTCCTACAAAACAGAGTAAAAATATACTATTCTACCATATTAACGATGTTAGTGGGTGTAATTGCGATAATTCATAATTATTGTATTTCAGAGCTACTTTTTATACAATCGACGCATATTCCTTCACTTTGGCTGCAATATCTAGATAAGGCAGCATAAATAACCTGTATTTCTACAAGTTATCAGTTGACAGTTGGAGGGAAGAATCGGTTCATGAACCTATTCAACCAACTATTACCATGCTTTAATTTCATTCGGCTTTATTGACTGAGCCCACCTCTTTGCTTCATCCTGCAGTGTGTACGAGAAATGATATGACCTAAGTCTTTCTTGAGTCATATCAGGCATGCAGAATGCGCTGCACATGTGTACAAAATTCGTCAAATGCGTATGTGGGTGTTCTCCTTGTAATCCTCTAAATTGACCCATATTCTGAATCATTTGCAGCATAATTGGTTTTATTTCAATGCTTACATTCTCCTCAACCATTTGTCTTGTGATTCCTTGTGAGAAGTTATAGAAATCCGGCACCACATAGTCTCTCATTGGAACGTCTTAATCAACAGCAAGATATATGGAGCCTTGCGCTGGCCCATTTTCCCTTTGATTCTCTGTGGGAGCCTCGTTATTATTAGCCATGATCTTTCACAACTTAATTCAGCCCTGATGTGCTTGTGCGCGAATTATACACTTGATCTCTGGGTCCACTTAGAATTTCTGGATCACTCCAGCTAGAATTACTGGATCACTCCAGCACTCCTAAGCCATCAGACTACTCTTCGCGTACAAAGAGATTTTTCCTGCAAAACATCACAAACATACTCAAACAATAAACCGTTAACCAATCCCCAGCAACGATGCCATAAACTTGACAACATAAAATTTATCTTATGTCACACAATGCATGGATGATTATAACGCAAGTTTATAATCCCCGGCAATGGCGCCATAAACTTGTTACGCATATTTTGTACTATGATGCAAGTCCATGCCATAAACTTGATGACATAGATTTTATGTGATGATATGTGATACTATTTCTAGATATGCGTTATTAATGAATGTTCTTGTAGTATGTTGTGCGTTGTCACAAGTTTCCTTGTGTTGAAACCAAGTATAATTTCATCGCAAGTTTCTCGGTGTGATCCGAGGTCGAACACAGTACTGTTTGAGGTTACTGTGTTATGTTTGTGATACATGCGACCAGGGGTTTGTCAAATTAATAAAGGGTTTTGTGTACAAGTAATTAAACATGCGATAAAGTGAAGTAAATCGGTAAAGATGCGATAATAAGATAAATTGCGATAAAGTAAATCTAAGTTAAGATGATATAACATACAAGTTTCATGATACAAGATATCGAGGTCAAGGCTGGCTGTGAAGATTATATAAAGATCGCGTAATGCGGTGACAAGTCTTATGTGTGAAGCAGAAACAGAAAAGATAACTAATATAAACAGCGCAAGTTCCTTAATTGCGTTAAAGGCATAAATACAGTTTCGCTTTTCCCTTAGCGTACACCTCTTAGTGATCGGCCGCATTCCCACATCTATGTGGTGAAATAGGGACGAATGTAATGAATGCAAGGTTGCTTCCATCTCTGGAAGTACTACTCGCTTTAGTTAACACATTCTTTTAACCTTCTCCCGACAAATCAAAATGACATCTTCACATCTGCTCTCACAGGTGAAGATGCCATCTAGCATGCCTTAGCTAAATGCATTTATCTCTTTAGTACAGATTAAGTTACTCGTTTAATCCATATTAATTACCAAGGTATTAAGAAACCTTTATGGAGAAAGCGATTAATGGAGGAATGGAAATAGACAGAGAAGTGGAATGGAAATGATCTAGACTAATAAAACTATTTAGCGTCTGATACATGATTTGTGAATGAAGAGATTAAGAAGATGAAATAAAATTGGTGAAATAGAGTTAGAAACAAATACAAATAAGCGCCAACGTCTTAGCGTCAATCTGGATGGATGTTTGCTTGCCGGCGTGGATGGATCATGAGGAAGGATGGGCTTCCCTCTCAGGCTTGGTCAACTGGTAGCAGGGATCTAAGCATAGAGCTTCATGGCGAGGATCTGGTAGAATCGCATTGAGACTCACCTCTCAGCCTTGTCTCTTCTCTTCCCGGATTTCTTCCGATCATTACTCAACTGAGTTTCTCTCTCAGTAATCTAGCATCAATTTGCCCTTGTATCTAGTATACCCGTATCAAGTATATCTTCTCTGAATTCTATGAGGGTATTTATAGGTGAAAAGCTTTGACTCTTGCTCGTGGGCCCTACTTATTGTTATGGAAATTCTAAAGATGGAGGAATAAATATTCCTTTTATTATACAATCAGATCGTCAAATCTGCACAACGGTTAGTTGTACACGTGTCGCAATCCTCCGCGTTTGCGTCGCTCAGCTGCATCTTTCGATCGGGTGCTCGCATGCGGTGTTGTTTTTATTACTGCATGTGGTTGAAATTCAGCTCGGGATCGACTGTCGCATTGCGCCGTCATTGCGTTAATCATCCCTTCATTGTGGTTTGACGGGCGCAATGTGACAGAGATGCGTTTTTCAGTTTCTCGTTGAGCCTTGATCGCAAGCGGTGACTTGGTTTCCTGCAAAGCAGAGTAGAAATATCCTCTTCTACCATCTTGATGATGTTAGTGGGTGCGATAATTCATAATTATTGTATTTCTGAGCTAATTTTCATACACTTGGCGCATATTCCTTCACTTTTGGCCGCAATATCTGAATAAGGCAGCATAAATAACTTGTATTTCTACAAGTTATCAACCAACTGTGCTATATATGGAGAATTCCATCCAATTGAAGAGTGTCCACAAAACCCGCAGTCAATCTACTTTGTCAAGAACAACGGTTTCTCAAACACGTATAACCTCGGGTGGCGAAACCACCCTAATTTTTTTGGAAAAATAACCAACAACAAGGTTATCAACCTATGGCACAAAAAAAAGGACCACCAGGATTTTTCCAACGTACTAACGGTCAATAGCAACAACAAGCCAGTAGCTCTCAAGCACCGCCATCATCCTGTTTGGAGAACCTGTTAAAACAGTACATCGAAATGAATGAGACGGTCCTCCAAACCAGGCGACTTCCATCCGCAACCTGGAAATCCAAATAGAACAGATTGCAGGAGAGCTGAAGAATAGACCGTAGGGGATACTACCGAGCTCAACTGAGCTCTCATGCAACTCGGGGAACATAGGGAAAGAACACTGCCAAGCAGTCACCCTACGTAGTCGAAAGACAATGAAGGAAGTTAAAAAGGAGCCTAGCAGGACCAATTCAAGTGCGATGGAATCAAAGAAGCCGTTGACGCAAACTGAAGTAGAAGTGCCCAAGATTATGGAACCTGAAGTTGCGAACCACCTTCTAAGCCTCCAGACCATGGAATAGTGAAAGTTCAGCTACCCTCCTACCCTGAGAGACTGGAAAGGAAGCAAAACGATGAAGGGCAGTATCATCACTTCATGGAATATATTAAAACAACTACACATTAATATTCGTTACAGAAGCGATAGACCAGATGCCGAAAATATGCCAAGTTTTTTTAAGGATATGGTGTCTAAGAAAAGAAGCACAGGAAATTTGCCACGGTGGCATTAACACAAGAATCAAACTCTATATAATCCCACCTAAGATGCAACGACCCCGGCATCTTTACGATCCTTGCTCAATAGGAGGGATCTACATCGGTCAGCATTATGCAATCTTGGGGCCAGCATAAATTTAATGCCCCTTTCAATCTTCAAACAATTGAATGTAGGACAGTTGACGCCCACGACGGTGACTCTCCAGCTTGCAGATAGGTCTCTAGTACACCCTGAAGGAAAGTTGAAGGATGTCTTGGTCACAATCGATAAATTAATTTTACCCGCAGACTTCATCATTCTAGATTATAAAGCGGACAAAGATGTGTCAATCATATTGGGATGACCATTCTTCTCTATTGGTCGTGCTCAAATAGATGTGCATAAAGGAGAGATCATGATGAACATCAATGGAAAGAAGCTTAGGTTTAACATCATCAAGGCAATGAAGTTTCCAGAAGATGAAGGCCTATCAGATTCTGACGATGAACACCCTTGCGATGAAGATATGGAATCCGAAGAAGAGGATAAAGAAAAAGAGGATGCGATAACATCCTTAAAAACCTTCCATGTAATAACAGAGATAGTGAACACTGAAGAAAAGTTGAATTTGAATGAAGAGAGAAAAACACAGAATCCGAAGAAGAGGATAAAGAAAAAGAGGATGCGATAACATCCTTAAAAACCTTCCATGTAATAAAAGAGATAGTGAACACTGAAGAAAAGTTGAATTTGAATGAAGAGAGAAAAACACAGAATCCTTCCTTAGAGCAACCACCTACACTGAAGAGAGAAAATCTACCAAATCATTTGAATTACGTTTTCCTTGGCCAGAATGAAATCTTACTAGAAATAATATCCTCTGCGTTATCGGAAGAAAAAGAAAATGCGCTGCTAAGTATTCTAAAGAAGTATATCAAAGCAATCGGTTGGACACTAGCAGATATCGGAGGTATTAGCCTGACGTACTGCATGCATAGAATTCGACTCGAAGAAAACTCTATAGAACCTCAACACAGACTGAACCTTGCGATGAAAGAGGTTGTTAAAAAAAGAGATCATTAAATGGTTAGATGCCGACATCATATACCCTATCGCCGATAGCACGTGGGTTAGCCCCGTCCAATGCGTTCCCAAGAAGGGTGGAATGACAGTAGTCACGAATGCAAACAACAAGTTAATTCCCATGAGGATCGTCACTGGCTAGTGGATTTGTGTGGACTACCGGAAGCTCAATGCGGCGACGAAGAAGGATCATTTCCCTTTACCTTTCATTGATCAAATGCTAGACCGACTAGCAGGGAATGACTATTTTGTTTTCTTGATGGGTATGCAGGCTATAACCAGATTATGATCACAGCAGAAGACCAAGAAAAGACCACATTCACCTGACCATACGGAACGTTCGCTTTTCGCGGCATGCCTTTTGGACTATGGAATGGGCCGAGCATGTGTCAAATGTGTATGATGGCAATCTTCTTCGAGTACCTGGAAGACTCAGTTGAAATCTTTATGGATGATTTCTCAGTCTATGGGCAAACATATCAAGATTGTCTGAAAACCTTGGAGAGAATATTGAAAAGGTGTGAAGAGACCAATCTGGTGTTGACTTGGGAGAAATGTCATTTCATGGTTAAAGAAGGAATTGTGCTTGGGAACAAGGTTTCAAAGGAGGGGCTAGAGGTGGATAAAGAAAAAATTGAGGCCATTGAAAATACATTTTGTTCACAATACATAGATTTCATGGGACTATTTCCATCGTCAAATGGTCACAAATACATTTTGTTCGCCGTCGACTATGTTTCCAAGTGGATTGAAGCAGTATCATGCGTCGCAAACGATGCGGCAACAGTCTCTAGATTCTTACAGAGGAACATCTTCACTCGTTTTGGCACCCCACGTGCCATAATAAGTGACGAAGGAACCCATTTTGTCAATCGTATCATTAACAAACTGTTGATCACAAACAATGTCCATCACAAGATCGCCATCGCATATCACCCCCAGAAAAACGGACAAGCAGAGGTTTCCAACAGAGAAATCAAGCTGATTTTAGAAAAGGTGGTTGATCCCCTGATGCGTTATTTTATGATGTGGAAATGTAGATGAAATGCGGTGGTGAAATTGCGTTGAGCACTCAAGTTTCCTCAACGGAATCCAAGTGTAAACTCCATTGAGTTTCCTGGTAAGTCTAGGTTCGAACTCAGGGACTTGTGAAAACAGGTTGCGATGGTAATTTTTAGGAAAAACTTTGCGGTAACCAAATAAATAAATAGTTGTTGAGGTTGTTGTTTACGGTGATGAAAAATAAATAAATGCGACGGATTTGATAAAAGTCAGATTGTGTGAGAGATGCACTAAGTATGCAGATGAACGGGTTGATAAGGTCTTTAGCTAGTGTTATCTGGGAAAGCATCAAATTATGCGATCATGCTACAACCATGTACAGCAATTCATTTTCCAATGCAAATGCGATGCTCCTAATTCTAGGACGCATGTGTTGAATGCAGAAGTGTCCATAGAGCTTATTCCTAAGTCTTTACTCTTGTCATATGCGATGATGCAAGATGCATAAAGGCAAGGTGACCGCACACAATCATATCCTATCTCTAGGATGCATGTGATGCATTAATAGCAAATAGTGCTTATTCCTAAGCTCCTATCTCTTGATTATGCGTTATAATCTGACTCTCCCGAGCCTAGATTCTTACCTGACTTTCCCAAGCCTAGATCATGTCCTTAGACTACCCTCCCGAGTATCTCTAATGGACGAATGAAGCATACATAATACAAGATAATCGCATAGAATGAAGATTCTCAGTTGTGCTAGTTAAATGCTTCTCAACCCATTCAACAGATTTAGCTACTCATGCGTAAATAACAGAGATTGAACAGATATAGAGAAGTAAATTTCATTTTTATAAATGAGTTTGAGTACAAAATAACAATGGAAGTTAAAGGTAGAGAGCTTGGTAGTAATTCTTTGCTGATCGAGGCTTTTACACTGTCAATCTCTATTCGATTCGAAAGATATTCCTGCTTCCGCAAGCGTCGGCCCTCTCTCTGTCCTTGAAGCTTCCAATGCTCTCCCAAGCTTACCGGAACGATTTGTTGGCACAACCTTCTTCTCTCACATCCGCCTTAAAATGAAAGAAAATCTAAGAACAAGGCTAAACTATGAACAGAACAGTGAACTCGTAAAATAGCTGAACTGGTTAGCCCTTTTTCTGAAGGATGCCTCTGGTATTTATAGAGCTTCGGGGTGAAGGCGGCTTCTCTCTTATGATTGCTCAGATGGGATGGCTTTAATTCCCTTACTAATGCGCCAAATATTTGTCACCGAAAAACTGAATGTACTTGTTATCGTTAACGGCTGTCAGCTTAATTCGGATTCGACCGTCATCAGCTTTATGTCCCATCATGATTAATTATGTCTTCCATCCAGATATTCCGACCAAGTTGTGTCGACCAAGTTACGGCAATCCTTCTTGAGAAAATGTTTGCGAACATGATAATGGGCAGAAATGTACGTTATCATAGTACTAAGTTCTTAAACAATGTTGGATTGCGTGATATAATATGTTAAAATTGCATCCATTAAGCATAAACTCTACAATATTGCGGTCGCATACGTCCAACGCATTAGGGCAGTTGATCTCTATATTTTTATGCAGAATAATGTGTTAACGCAATGCAAAGAATGCGATCATACGAATGCATCGGTCGAGCACAACTTCACCGCAAGACTACGCGTTGATCGTGCTCGCAAATATCCACCCAAGAAGAATCACCGCAATACGGTGGCCACATCCGAACGAAAAGAGAATTAAGATCGATCGAACAGAAAGCTGACAGTAGTCAGATTCAAATTAAGTTGACAGCCGATAATCGTCACAAAGTACATCTAGTTTTATCGGTGACAACTATCCGACGCATCAGTCAAGAATTAAAGTTGTCCCATCTATACAACTAGGAGAGAGAAGCCACCTTTCACCTTTGATGCCCTATAAATACCAAGTGCATTCTTTAGAGAAGGGGTTAAGCAGTCGATTACTTCATCACTTTACAAGTTCACACCTCTGTTCATAGTTTTCTTTTCCATTTCATTTCATGGCGGAGCTAGAGAAGAGTGGTGATGCTGGAGATCATCCAAGGAAGCTCGAGAGAGGACCTTGGGGCGTAAGAGTAGAGAGCGGGTTGACTCTCACGAAAGCGAGAATATCTTTAAAGCACGAGTAGAACAGTGTAACACCTGGTGGCAAGAAATTGCTCCAGGCTCTTTACTATACTTGCATTTTTATTCTATACTTCATCTTTTATCTATTCCATGGAAGTTATATTTCTACATCTGCTCACTCTCTTAATACGCATGAGTAGCTAAACTAGTTGAATGAGTTGAGAGGAACTAAGCTAACATGATCTGGGAAGTTCATTGCTTGCGATTGTCTTGTTTTATGCTATACGAAACATCCCTTTAGAGTTGCTCGAGAGAGAATCTAAAGAAATAACCTAATGTCTCGAGAGAGCTAGGTTAGAATCTGACTTGAAAGAGCAAGATTAGGCCTGCATAAACAAGAATTAGGAACTTAGAGATAAACTCTGTTTGTCAACTTGCATCGCATGCATCCTAGGAATAGGAATGATATTATGCGGTCGCATATTTGTGTAAATGTTATGTTGTCATCGCATAAATAGAAATAGAGGTTTTTGTGTAAACCCTATAGACTTATCGCATATTTGTTGCATGCGTTCTAGCCTTAGAAGTCGTGGCATTCACGCCGAGAGGTGGTTTACTATTGTATGCATGTTGCATGATTGCAAAGCATGAACACAACCTAGGAAGTGTTAGCCGAAACCCTTCTCAATCCGTTCACCGCATATTCATCATATTTCCCATTGCCAACTCTTTCCGAACTCTGCCGCATTTATTATTATTTTCATTAACGCAACAACAAACCAACCACCTTATTTATTTTACCGGTTACCGCAAAATTTTCATAAGAAAATTATCAACGCAAACTATTTTCACAAGTCCCTGTGATCGACCCTGGACTTACTAGGAAACTCAGACGAATTTACACTTGAATTCCGCTGGGGAAACTTGAGTGCACAACGCTATCCATCCACACATATCATCCATATTCCACACTTAATAAAATAATGCATCAGAACACAATCACTGGAAAGCCTTGCAGTAATGCTGCGCTCGATCAATGATTTCTTATGATCGCAATTTCTACCTTGCGTCAATGCATATTCTACATAAAAATACAAAAACCAGCTGTTTCTATGCGATGAATGCATGTGACTGCAATATTATGAATTTGATGCTTTTTGGAAGCAATCTAACATATTTTATCAACGCAAGCCAGCATTGTTTAAGAACTTAACACTATGATAATTGTTGACATAAGAATTGAGGGTTCTATTTTAAGCACACACATTATGATATCTCATGCATGATACAAGCCTATGTCCCCGTTACGAGTTCCCCAGCAACAGCGCCATAAACTTGATGACATAATTTTAATCTAAGCTACAAGTCCATGCCATAAACTTGCAAAGCAAATTTTATGCAATGATATGCGACACTACTTCTAGATATGCATTATTAATGAATGTTCTTGTAGTATGCTATGCGTTGTCACAAGTTTCCTTGCATTGAAACCAAGTATAATTTCACCGCAAGTTTCTCGGTGTGATCCGAGGTCGAACACAGGGATTATTTTAGGTTAATTGCATTATATTTGTGATATATGCGACCAAGGGTTTTTTCAAATTAATAAAAGAGTTTTGTGTACAATTAATTAAACATGCGATAAAGTAAAGTAAAGCGGTAAAGATGCGATAATAAGATAAATTGCAATAAAGTAAATTACGATAAAATAAACCTAAACTATGATGATACAAAATACAGGTTTCATGATACAAGATACCGAGGTCAAGGCTGGCTGTTAAGATTCTACAAAGATCGTGTAATGCGGTGACAAGTCTTATGTGTGAAGCAGAAATAGAAAAGATAATTAGTACAAACATCGCAAGTTCCTTAATTGCATTAAAGGCATAAGTACAGTTCCGCTTTTCCCTTGGCGTACATGATAACTTGTACAAACCCAAGTTATTTGTACTGCCTTATCTAGGTCTTGCAGCCAAAAGAGTTTAAATCTGCGCCAATTGTATTGAAATCATCTTAGAAATACAATAATTCTGAATTATCACAATTACACACACTAACATCGTTAAGATGGAAGAAAAGGAGAATTCTACTCTGTTTTGTAGGAAACCATGTCACCACTTGCGATCAAGGCTCAAGAAGAACTTACCAATGCATCTATGTCACATTGCGCCCGTCAATCAACACTGAAAAGACGATTAACGCAATGACGGCGCAATGCGACAGTCAATCCAGAGCTGACTTTCAACCGCATGCGATAATAAAAACAACACCGCATGCAAACACTCGATCGAAAGATGCAGCTGAGCAACACAAAAGCAGAGGATTGTGACACATAACAACTAACGGTTATGCAGATTCGATGGTCTGATTGCATAACAGAAGGAATAATATCCCTCCATCTCCGAAATTTTCATAACAACAAGTGGGGACCACAAGGCTAAAGTCAAAGATCTTCATCTATAAATACCCCATAAAGTTCACAGAAAAGAAGGTTACTCGATACGAGGCTAATTGCTGCTATTATATTGAGAGAAAGGCTGAGCTGAGTGTTAAATTGAAGAAATCTGGGAAGAAGAAGTGGCAAGATCGAGAGGTGAGTCTAAATGTTCATCTACCAAGATCCCCGCCACGAAGCTCTTTTACTCAAGATCGAGAGTTTCCTTTATAGGCGTGAGTGTGTTGGCATTCGATTGTTTGAAGGTTGATAGCGGCATTATGTTTATACTTGCCCCAAGATCACATAGTGCTTGGCCACTGTAGACCCCTCCAATGGCGCATGGTATCGTTAAGATTCCTGGGTCGCACAATTTTGTGGGATCATAGCATTTTGCGCTGCAACCACTATTGCAATCTTTTCTTCATCATTTTGTTTCTATTTCAATCTTTGCAGAGTTGCTGGTGGTTGGACTTCTTCTGTCTCAAGATCTAGAGGCTTAAGGGTTGATGCAACTTCAGGGTTCATTTTCTCGGGCTTTTCCGAACATAGGTCAACGGGTCTTTGGTTGTCACCGCATTCAAGTTGGTCGCAATATGCTACCTCCCGCTACTTCCGGTAGTCATGCTAATTGCTTAGAAAGGACTAAGCATTATTCCTTCCCGGTACCCCCAACATTGCGAGGGAGCTCAGTTGAGCTCGACAATGCACCTTGTGGTCTAGTTTTCAGCTCACCCACAATTTTTCCTAGTTGAATCTCTAGATTCCGAATGGATGTTGCTTGATTCTGAAGCACTGATTCGTTTTTCTCAATGTACTGCTTCAATAAGCTCTGTAAGGATGAAGATTGCGATGGTTGCAAACTACTGGCTTGACTATGCATTGGACCGTTGTTGTGCGGGAAAAATCCGGGTGGCCCTCCTTTTTGTGCCACAGGTTGAAAGCTTTGTTGTTGATTTTTCCACACAAAATTTGGGTGGTTTTTTCACCCGGGTTTATAGGGATTAGTTTTCATGAAGCATACCGATTGTGGGTTTGTTGGGCATTCTTCCATCGAGTGAGCTTCTCCGCAAATGACACAACTTGTGATTGTTTGAGCAATTGAGTTGACCTGCCCTTTCTTCGCTCCCGTATTATTAATTGCGATGCCTTGTATCAAACTCATCATCGCAGTCATTTGATTTTGCAGGGATGCGATGGCCCCATTGTTTGTGTCATTATCTTTAATTTTTAATCTTTGATCGGTTTCCCTCCAATCCTCATGATTTTTGGAAATGCAATCAAGTATACTCTTTGCCTCCTCATATGTTTTGTTGAGTAGACCACCAGGGGATGCCACATTGGCAGCGGTCTGTGAAGAGGGATTCGGTCCTTGGTAAAAGATCTCCATCTACAGGCAGTCTAGTAAGCCATTATGTGAACAATCTCTTACCAGCCATTTGAACCTCGCCCAGGCATCGATGAACGATTCGTCATCTTCTTGTTCAAAATTTGTTATTAATTTCCTTCTCCTAACATTCTCGGTTGGTGGGAAATACTTCTTCATAAACTTTTCCACCACCTATTCCCACGAAGTTATCTCCCTCGGTTCGAGAGAATATGCCCATTTTCTTGCTTGATCGCATAAAAAAATGAGAGCAGAGTGAGTCGAACTTCCTCGGTGGAGACATTCGAGAATACAAAAGTATTGTAGATTTCTATGAAGCTCTAGAGGTGGGCGTGCGGGTCTTCGCCATGCCTTCCTCCAAACTACCCAGTAGCCTGGATCATCTACAACATTACCGGCTTCATTTCAAACCTTGATCCATCTAACGTCGGCCTCATGATTCCTGGAAAGAAATCATAGAGATTAGGCGACACATAGTCCCTGATAGGTCTATTGCGGTCATTCACCAGAAGGATGGGGTTGGCCATTATATTATTCGCGTTAGCGGCTCTTGCTTCTGGTTGCTCCGCCATTCTTGGTGTTCTCTCTTGTTGTTGGCGGTTGTCTCTTAGTCTGCGTCAAAATATTCTCTCAATCTTCGAGTCATAATTCGCTAGAGATTGAGAGTCTACAAGGAAATCAGAAAAATTACCGTTAGCACACTATTTTTCCGAAGTCTCCGGCAATGGCACTAAAAACTTGATGCGTTATTTTATGATGTTGAAATGTGGATGAAATGCGATGGTGAAATTACGTTGAGCACTCAAGTTTCCTCAACGGAATCCAAGTGTAAACTCCACTGAGTTTCCTAGTAAGTCCAGGGTCAAACTCAATGACTCAAACAGGTTACGATGGTAATTTTCAAGAAAAACTATGCAGTAACCAAATAAATCAATAGTTGTTGAGGTTGTTATTTGTGGTGATGAAAAATAAATAAATGCGGCAGATTTGAGAAAAGTCAGATTGTGTGGTAGATGCACTGAGTATGCGGATGAACGGGTTGAGAAAGTCTTTAGCTAACGTTACATGGGAAACCGTCAAACTATGCGATCATGCTACAACCATGTACAACAAGTCATTTTCCAATGCAAATGCGATACTCTAAGTCTAGGACGCATGTGTTGAATACAAAAGTGTCCATAGAGCTTATTCTTTAGTCTCTACTCCTGTCCTATGCGATGATGCAAGATGCATAAAGGCAAGGTGACCGCACACAATCATATCCTATCTCTAGGATGCATGTGATGCGTTAATAGCAAATAGTACTTATTCCTAAGCTCCTATCTCTTGATTATGTGTTCTAATCTAACTCTCCCGAGCCTAGATTCTAACCTGACTTTCCCAAGCCTAGATCCTGTCCTTAGACTACCCTCTCGAGTATCTCCAATGGACGAATGAAGCATACATAATACAAGATAATTGCATAGAATGAAGATTCTCAGTTGTGCTTGCTAAATGCTTCTCAACCCATCCAACAGATTTAGTTACTTATGCGTAAATAACAGAGAGTGAACAGATATAGAGAAGTAAATTCCATTTTTATAAATGAGGTTGAGTACAAAATAACAATGGAAGTTAAAGGTAGAGAGCCTGGTAGCAATTCCTTGATGACCAAGGCTTTTACACTGTCAATCTTTTTTCGGTTCCAAAGATATTCCTGCTTCCGCAGGCGTCGGCCCTCTCTCTGTCCTCGAAGCTTCTAGTGCTCTCCAAAGCTTACCGGAATGATCTATCGGCACAACCTTCTTCTCTCGTGTCCGCCTTAAAATGAAAGAAAATCTAAGAACAAGGCTAAACTATGAACAGAATGGTGAACTCGTAAAACAGCTTAACTAGTTAACCCTTTTTCTGAAGGATGCCTCTAGTATTTATAGAGCTTCTTGGTGAAGGCGGTTTCTCTCTTATGATTGCTCAAATGGCATGGCTTTAATTCCCTGACTGATGCGCTGAATATTTGTCACCGAAAAGTTGAATGTACCTGTTATCGTTAGCGGCTGTCAGCTTAATTCGGATTCAACCATCATCAGCTTTATGTCCCATCGTGATTAATTATGCCTTTCACCCAGATGTGCCCACCAAGTTGTGCCGACCACGTTGCGACAATCCTTCTGAGCAAATGTTTGCAAACACAATCACCGCAAAGCCTTGTCGTAATGCTGCACTCGATCAATTGATTCTTATGATCGCAATTTCGCCTAGCATCAACGCATATTTGTAACAAGGAATTTTTATGTCTTACAGCATGTGAACAAATATGAATGTGAATGAATGAATCATGTAAGCTCATGTTTCCATCAATGTTTATACTGTGTTATCGCTTATGCACACTACTTCTAAATATGCGTTGTTAATGATAGGCTTGTAGTATGCGATAGAGTAATGTGTGTCACAAGTTTCCTTGCACTTAAACCAAATATAATTCCAACGCAAGTTTCTCAGAATAATCCGAGGTCAAACATAGGGATTTTTTTCGTTAATGCGTTACTTTTGTGATACATGCGATCGGTTTTTACAATTAATAAAGAATTAGTTTTATACAGGAATCTAAAGTGCGATGAAAAAAAATTGCGTTGATAAAATAAAGTTGCATTGAAAATAAAATCCTAAATTAATATGATACAAGATACAAGATACATGATACATGATACTGAGTTCGAGACTGATTGTGAAGTTATACAAACGATCGTGGTATGCAATGGCAAGTCTTTGTGGATGAATCAGAAATTGAAGGAATAAATAGTAAAAACATTGCAAGTTTGTCAATTGTGTTAAAGATGCAACTAAGTTCCGCTTTCCTTGGCGTACACCTCTTGGTGATCGGCCGCGTTCCCATATCTCTATGGTGAAACAAGGATGAACGTGATGAAGGCAAGGTTGCTTCCATCTCTGGAAGTACATCTCGCTTTAGTTAACGCATTCTTCCAACCTTCTCTCGATAGGCGGATTAACATATTCACTTCTACTCTCACAGGTGAAGATGCCATCGAGCATGCTTTGACTAAACATAATTATTTCCTTAACACAAATTCTTGCTATTTACCCAGGGAATTAGGAAAACATCATGGACCAAATGAATTATGGATGAACGGAAATAGACAGAAAGGTGACAATGGTAATGATCATAACATTTAATACTAAGATTAAGCATTCGATACATAGTGTGAATGAAAGATTAAGAAGATGAATACAAGTGATGAAATAGAGATTAGAAACAAATACAAAAAAGTGTCAACGTCTTGACACAGATCCTTGATGGAGGTTTTACTTGCTGGCGTGTAGAAGTAATGAAGAGGAGAGCTTCCCTCTCAGTCTTGCTCTTCTGGTAGAAATGACCTTTGTACAGAGCTTCTACGTGGGGATTGAAAGGATTCTTTGCTCGGAGACTCACCTCTCGACCTTGTCTCTTGATTATCCCAGATCTACTCTGGAAATTGCTTTAGACCAGTCTCTCTCTCAAATCAGTATATACACATCTCTCTGTATTCAAGTATATATTTTAGTGAATTTGCAGAAGCTATTTATAGGTGCAGCTTGGCTCTTTGACTTCGTAGTCCCCACTTTATGGTTATGGTAGTTCTAAAATGGAAGAGTGAATATTCCTTCTGTTACGCAATCAACCCGTCAAAAATGCACAACTGAAAGTTGTACATCCGTCCAAATCCTTCGCAAATGCATTGCTCTTTACATATTCAATCGATCGCCGCATGCAGTGTTAATTTTTATTACCACATGCAGTTGAAATTGCGTTGATCGCTAAGCGCTTGATCGATTGTCGCATGCCCCGTCATTGCATTGATCATCTCTTCATTCCTGAATGATGGGCGCAATGCGACGTAGATGCATTGTTTCTTTTTTCTTTGAGCCATTAACACATGCGGTGACTGATTTCCTGCAAAACAAAAATTGAAACATCTATTCTACCACCGCAATGGTGTTAGTGGGTGTATTGACGATATTTTATAATTCTCGCATTTTTTAGCCAATTTCTATACTATCGACGCAACTTTTCTTTGTTTTTGCCGTAATATCTAAATAAAACAGTATAAATAACTTGTATTTCTACAAGATATCACACCCCCAAATTTAGATATATGCTTGTCGTCAAGCATATCTTCTACTAAGGCAATATTGTTCAGTTCTTATCCTAAATTTTATGTCGATTGGTTGCTCCGAATGCTCCACCTAGGCAACATTACTTAACAACGCAATTTCTTTCTATCCTTGATAATTCATAAACATTCCCTACTTTATTCTTCTATACAACAAATCTCTACTAAAAAATTCTCTTCTAGTTTTAAAAAGAATGTTTACCTCTTCTTGCAAAAACAACTGATGTGTCTTGAATGCGGTGGTCGGGTTGCGTTATTTTATTAGAGACTGTTGATCATGGTTACACCCTTCAATTTGGCTTGTTCCCACGGGTGTCATGCGAACATCTAACTACGGTTGTGTGCCAATCTCAACTTCAACTTTTGATTTTCAGCTAAGTTTAACTTTTGCTGGTCAGAGGAGTTGTTTCTTATATTCTTTTATTTTTCTCTCATCATTTTTTTTTCTCTTTTCATATTGCGTCGTTCTTGGAAGCCCACCTTCGTTTTGGCTTGCTCCCACGGGTGTCATGCGAACATCCAACTACGAGCAGGTTCCTTTCACAACTAACTCTTATCAAGTTGGGATTGTTTTGGAATTTCCCTTGCGCTAACATTGGAGTCTATAAAATTTTTTTAATTAATTAATTTATTTATTTGTTATTTTTTTTTTAACAATGAACGCATTTTTCTAATGACCGCATCCACTTGATCGCATCTGCTCAGACCTTTCCTACCCCCAAATTTAGAGATGTGCAAGATTCTTATTGCGTTGTTTTGTAAAGAATAGACAAACACTTAGTCAAAATTTTGAAAAGAAGGTTTGAGCAGAATTTTGTAGGATAAAAGATAAGGCAGTGCTATTGCTACAAATTATCTAAGTGTTAGTTAGAAAATACAAAGTGTGGGAAATGTTTCTAAGGTAATACATATAATTCATCTTGGAAGCACAATGGATAACGCAAAAGAAAAGATAAAGAACATCGCAATAATTGACTAAGGATGATAAAGAAGAGGCTAACGCATACGAAAAGAATTGTTACTCAATTGTATTAAAAATTAACCAAGTATACAAAGAATTACAAATAACGCAATAAAAAATTTTAGCATGTACAAAGAATCAAGTAACAGCTTCTATACATAGAAAAATAATGAAATGAATTAAAAATCAAAGAATGACCGCAATCTAAAAAAAAAAAGTACAGTTATTGAGGTGGAGGAGGTTCAGGTGGAGGATTTTGATGAGGTACTCGAGGAGCTTCTTCGAAATGCAGATGTTGCTAAAGATGCAGAGGAAACATGGGACCATGAAGATAGGCTGTCAAGAAGTTGAAATATTCATGGTTGCGCTCCGTTACTTGCCTTTGGTTCAGGTGTATCGTATAAATACTGCATTGAATATTGATCAACACCTGCCTTGTCATAGCAACGCTGCGTTGCAACTCTTCTTGTCACTCGTTTACCTCATTTATTCACTGGCAGAAATAATCATGTTAATGAGAAAGAAAAGAATGCATATCAACAAGTTTAACAGCTAAGGTGGCAATGGTGGGCTGCGCCTGCGATTTTTCACCACCAATGTTTTGGGGTTGGGCAGAAGTGCCTTCACCCAAATCACATGGTTCATCTGTGAACCTCGAATCCAAATTTCTCTACTTGAGTATGTTCCCTATTGAGATTAGTGTGATGAGTACGTTGATGTGGAAACTAGGGTGAAATGGTAGAGAAAAAAGTGGAAATTTGAATAAAAAAGGAAATTTGGAAGGTTAACTTTTGGGGAAAATTTTGGAAATTTGGCTAAGTATAGAATTTTGTGTGTTAGAGTGGTGTTGATGCATTGGAAGAGTTGTTGGTGAAGGCATGTGGCTGAAGAAGGAAAAAGAAGATGATGCGTTGGAAGGCACACGGGTGGGCGAGGCATGCATGGAAGGACAGCCATGCGTCGAGCAGCCTCGGCCAGTGCCCAGGCCATGCGTTAGCAGCCCCGGCCGGACGCATACGTCGAGTGGATACGCCATGCGTTGAGCGCAATGGCTAGCATACGTGCACGCCCATGTGTCAAAGCAACACGCCCATGCGCCTAAGCACCCGACCAAGCATCAAGGTGCCGCGCGCAGCCCATGCGACCAAGCACGCCTATGTGTCGAACGGCCAGCGCACCCCTGCGTTGAGCGGCCAGCCTATGCAGCGCGCCTATACGTTGGTGGCCAGCACCATGCGCCCATGCCAAGCAAGCTGTGCGAGTGAACCATGCGTCAAGAATGGACGGTCACCCTATGCGTTGGTGATGATTAGCTCCTTGCGATGGCTAAGTTGAATTGTCATGATAGTGAATTGGCTTGCTATGCATTGAGTAGAGGCTATGCGTTGCTTATGGACTAGGCATTGAACAACCAAGAGTTGAACGCATGAAAGGATGAAATCATCAGAATAGCATCATCAAAACCATGTGTCTTCTTGGGAGGAAATCCTTAAGCCTTAAGAATTTGAGGTGGTGGCATCAGATTGGAGGCCCATGCATTGACAACATGGGAAGAAGAAACTTAGCTTGCGATGACCACAACATTGCGTTGATGGGATGAGAAGGAGACACTTGGCCATGCAGCCAAGTAGGTGGTGTCAACTCTAGAGAAGGTTTGGATGCCGAGCCATGAGACTTAATTTTTAGAACACAATTCAGAAATACCGTAAAAAGAGTGGGAGAGTGGAGAAAACCCTGTGTTGAAGCCAAATCCATGCGTTAGTCATAAAGGACGCATTGGACAGTGAGGTCTAAAGAGGACGTACCAAATTGGGATGCGGCGTTCTCCCAATTTACTCGTGCGTTTGGAGTGATTTCAAAGCCACCTGAAAGCTTTGAAAGTCTAGTTTTCAGGGTAGGGCTTCCGGAAGAAAAGCTCGAAGGGATCGGGCTGGAAACTGAGAAGAAGATAGAAGGATCAGGCAGTCAGATCAGATTGGGTCAGTCTTGAAGATTCTGTGATTCCGACAAAACCACGAAGAGTTCTGAGCTCCTATTTTAGGATAAGCTTCCTGAGACATTTTAGAATATGTTTGTAGAAGGAAGAATCTCAAAATAAGATTTATAACTATGAGTAATTTGAGTTGTAAGTTGAATCTGAATTCTAGGGGTGAAAAGGGAGCCCGAGGTAGAAAAGGGAGCTACTAGAGAGAAAAGCTCCTAAGCAATCAAGGTGAGTGTCTAAAACGTTTTAACTAAAACATTTGCTTAAAATGTTTGATTACAACGTGATATAGAAAGCATGTTTTAAAGAAGATTATTCTCATGCCAACTAGTTTTACAAGTAATTTCCAAGCAAACCATGAGATATGTTTTAAACGCATCCATGTGTGAGAAATTATTCAATAGTGATTTATATGTGTTAAATATACTCAGCATGTGTAAGTACCTTTAAAGCCATGTTTTTATACATGTTATACTTTACATGCTTTGAAGAGAAAGTCATTTATGACTAGTTTTACTTAAAACGTGATACCGAAGGACATCTGAGAAGATATCCGCCCAACTAGATACTGAAGAACATTTGAGAAGGTATCTATTGGTACTGAAGGACGTTTGAGAAGGTACCAAACAAACCAGATACTGAAGGACGTTTAAGAAGGTATCTGAGAAGAAGTACCTAAGGTATGACGGTACTTAGTATGGCCATGTGTACGTAGGTAGAGTCAGAGATTGAGCAAAAGGTTTCTCTCTTGACTAGTAGTTGGTGTTGGGATGATTAAAACAACATTAAATGTTCATGCTTGGAAAATGTTTGTACTGCAGTACAAGTACCGTAGAAGCTTATATTTCAGTTAAACTCTTTATTGAGATTTTGCATGAGAATCAATTATCTTTCTTAAGTCACTCAATGGGCGCAAACTCACACCGTCTTCAAATGTTTTCTTTCCCCCCCACAGGTAGCGGTCAAATCCTCTGACGATAGCTCTGCATCTGCTTTGCCACTAAAGATCAAAGAGATTTGTAACCTGTCTGTTTAGGTGGTTACTGTTAATATTGTACACATGTTACTGTTGTTCATATAGGGACTAGGGTTTTTGGGTTTTGGGACTTGTGAATCTAGTATTGTAATGACTCTAAATATGTTATAATAAATTTTGGGCCTAAAGATATTCCGCTGTATATGAGTTTTATATTGGTATCAGAGTTATTCCGCAACAGTTAGTAAGTAGTAAGTGTCAGCCACAGGGTTGATAACTGTTGCAGTCACACCCTTTCCTAGGCTAAAAGGGTGGTCTGGGGCAGGGTGTGACAGCTTGGTATTAGAGCAAAGGTTTACGTAAAACCTGGGAGAAGGATGAGTATAAAGTTTGGGTTGATACCAGCTTGGTATCAGAGCATAAGTTTCTGGGAAAGTTAAAGAGTTAGCTGATACCAGCTTGGTATCAGAGCAAAGGTATACGTACACCTGGGAAAGGTTTAAGCTAGCATAAGGTTTTGGGTGAAAGAGAGAGTTCATTCATTAGATTTAAGTCCAATAGATAAGTCCCTAACATGTGTACCTAATAATTAGGCAAAGATGCTAAGAAGAAGTGGCAAGCGAAGCAAGTAGACTGAGGAGAGGAATGTTGACCCTACCAGCGGAGGTCCTGAAGTTGGACGGGACCCAAATCCGAAGGGGAAAAGAGTTAGAGACTCAGTAGAGAAGGAAGCTACTTCTGCAAACGAGTCGAGTACACCAAGGGTAGGTGTAGAACCCTAGATGGAGGATCGAATATTTGATAAAATCACTCAAAGTTTTGCGGAAAGTTGAGGATCAATTCAGAACGATCCATAAAAGAAATTCGGCGTCGAGAGGCTGAAAGCTTTAGGAGCCACAATGTACTTTGAGAAGCACTCTCAAAATCTTGACATTGATGAGACCATGTACTTCAAGCATTGGTTCCTGTTCAATACCCACACCTAGTGAGAGGCATAAGCTTAAGATTGTCCAAGGAAAGAAATATTGGCCTCTTATATGCCCCAAAAAACATCGAATTTGTCTTGCGATCAACTAGCCAACGTCTATTGAATGCCGCGTGCGATGCAGTATGCGGCCATGACTCTATCCCTCGAAATTGTTTTGTCATGTGAAGTCTGGATGAGCCGCCATTTCACCAAATAAACCTAAAGCTATGCTTCTGGAAGCAGTGTCTTGGACGCAAGGGTTTTGATGCTTTTTAAGGAAACCAACCATTGAGTGCCCGATTGCGTTAATACCTTCAGCGCATCTTCCATCTGCTCTTCTGTGAGATTATTAATGATTTTATTACCCAGTGCATCGGGGATGTTCTTCATCAGATATAATTCATTGATGTATGTGGTCAGCTGTACACGCGTCAGAATCCTTCACAATTGCGTTGCTCTTTACATCCTCGATCGTTCGCCCGTATGCGGTGTTGTTTTTTATTACCGCATGTTGTTAAGATTGCGTTGATCGCTTAGTTCTTGATCAATTGTCGCATACGCTGTCATTGCGTTGATCGTCTATTCATTCCTGAATGATTGGCGCAATGCGACATAGATGCGTTGTTCAGATTATCTTGAGCCATGAACACATGTAGTGACTTGATTTCCTACAAAACAGACTTGAAACATTCTTTTCTACTATTGCAATGGTGTTAGTGGGTGTATTGACGACAATTTATAATTCTTGCATTTCTTAGCTAATTTCTATTCAATTGATGCAACTTTCTTTTCTTTTAGCTCTGAGGCCAGCTGGCCCACTTGGATCTCTAGATTCCTTATTGAAGATGCTTGCGCTTGCATCACTGCGTCGTATTTATTCATATATTGCTTTAGCAGCGTCTCTAATGAGCTTCCCGAGGTGTTAGATGATGATGGTTGCTGGTTGTGCGGTCTTGATTGCCCTTGATTGTGGTAAAAAGGTGGATTCCCTTTACTACCCCCTTGATGGTTAACTGGCCCTTCTGGGTTGGGATGGCCTCCCCAACTAAAGTTAGGATGGCTCCTCCAGCCCAGATTATAGGTGTTGCTGAAGGGATTGTTCTGGATAGCACACACTTGCTGAAGGTTCAATGGGCACATGTCAGCTCTGTGAGCCCCTCCACAATTGACGCAACTGATTGCGGCCACTTGAGTCGGTGCAGTGGGTTGCGCTGATTATTGAGCAATGACTCCTTGGTTAATTGCCATTGACTGGAGGATCGAGGTCATCGCAGCCATCTGAGCGGACAATGTGGTCATTGTCTCCGCAGGGACAATGGCTGTTTCATTTTTCCTTCTCTCGGTGCCTCGGCCTCTCATATCCATCGTCGATCCAGTCATCCATATTCTGCGAGATGCGATCGAGGATGACTTTAGCCTCTGTGTATGTTTTATCCATAAAACCTCCTACCGCAGAGTCATCAGCAATAGCCTGCGTTGCTCTGTTCAGGCCATTATAAAACCTTTCCATCAAGACGCAATCGGGGATCCCGATATGCGGGCAGTTTTTCACTAGTCTCCTAAATCGCACCCAGGCGGTGCTTAGGGTCTCATTCTCCATCTGTTTGAAGTTTAACACATCCTTTCATCGCCTTGCATTGATGACAGGTGGGAAGAACTTCTTCATGAACCGCTCCACCAGTTGCTCCCATGAAGTGATCTCATTCGGCTCCAATGAGTAAGCCCACCTCTTAGTCTAGTCCCTCGAGATGTAAGGGAACAGATACAGTCTTATATTCTCTGTGGTCAACCAGGTAAGGAAAAATTGCCGCACATCTAGACAAAGCTGGTCAGATGGGCGTGTGGGTCTTCACCTTGCAGACCCCCGAACTCCCTGGCATTTTGAATCATCTGCAGCATTACCGGCTTAATCTCGAAACGAGCATTCTCTTCCACAGTCGGCCTCGAGATTCCAGGTGAAAAATCATACAAATTGGGTGCCACATAATCACGCATTGGGATGTTGCGATCAGTCGCCAGGAAGACAGGATCCTGAGTCGATCGAACAGCCCCTTGGTTTACAACCGGTACCGCATTATCATTGTTGTCTGCCATGCTGGCTGCCTTCTTTTGCCTAATTCGGTTCTGACGTGCCCTTGCACGGAAAGTACGCTCGATCTCAGGGTCAGCTTCGAATTTCGGTTCAGCACTAGGACTCATAAACTGTCAGGCTGCTCTCCACGATGAACAGCCAGTACAATGAGATCTGTCCTGTAAAATACCAAAAACACACTCAACAATAAACCGTTAACCAATCCCCGGCAACGGCGCCATAAACTTATTGTTGATTGAAAAAATGCTAATGTGTATGATTGATGATGTTCTATGCGATACTACTGCTAGATGTGTGTTATGGATGTTCACGTAGTATGCCACGCATTGTCACAAGTTTCCTTACGATGGAACCAAGTGTAATTCCACCGCAAGTTTCTCGGTGTAATCCAAGGTCAAACACAGGGACTGTTTAAGGTTATTGTGGTATGTTCGTGATATATGCGACCAACTTTTCAATCTTTAAAAGTGTGGTTTGTAAAAGTAAATAAATTGCGATAAAAGAAAGTAAGCAGTAAAAATGCGATAGTAAAATGAAATAGAATAAACCTAAGCTAGATGATACAAGATATAGGCTCATGATACAAGATGCTGGGGTCAAGGCTGGCTGTGAAGGTTATGCAAAGAACATTGGATGCGGTGGCAAGTCTTATGAACAGAATATAAAGAGAAAGATAAATAATATAAACAACGCAAGTCCTCAATTGCGCTGAAGTTATAAATACGGTTCCACTCTTCTCTTGGCGTACACCTTTCAGTGATCAGCCACACTCCCACATGTCTGTGGTCAGACAGAGACTAGCGTAATGAACACAAGGTTGCTTCCATGTCTGGAAGTACTACTTGCTTTAGTTAATGCATTCTTCTAATCTTCTCTCGATAGATCAGAATGGCATCTTCACTTCTGCTCTCACAGGTGAAGATACTGTCTAGCATGCCTTAGTTAAACGCATTTTATACCTTTAACATAGATTAAGTACTTGTTTGATTCATATTAACTATCAGGGGATTAAAAAGACATCATGGAGAAAGTGATTAATGGAGGAACGGAAATAGACAGAGAATGGTATATGAAAGCTATCGAAACATTTAATATGTTTATTAAGCGTTTGATACATGGTGTATGAATGAAGAGATAAAGAGAAAGTGAAATACAATGATGAAAGAAATAGAACAGATACAAACAAGCACCAACATCTTGGCACCGATTCGATGGGGATCTGCTTGCCGGATTTGATGGATCTGATGATAGGAAGAGCTTCCCTCTCAGGCTTGCTCAACCGGTAGCAGGGGTCTTTACACAGAGCTTCAAATCGGGTATTTGGCAGAATAGATCTAAGACTCACCTCTCGGCCTTGTCTCATTTTCTTCTCAGATTTCTTCAATTAAGCATTCAGCTCAGCCTTTTCTCTCAACACTTTAGCAGCAATTCACCCCGTATCAAGTAGCATAAGTTTTCTCATAAATCTATGGGGTATTTATAGGTGCAGGTCTTTGACTCTGGCCTTGTGGTCCCCACTAATTGTTATGGTAATTCCAAAGATGGAGGGATATTATTCCTTCTGTTATGCAATCAAACCGTCAATTCTACACAACCATTAGTTGTATACATGTCTCAATCCTCCGCTTTTGTTTTGCTCAGTTGCATCTTTCGATCGTGAGTTCGTATGTGGTGTTATTTTTATTACCGCATGCGGTTGAAAGTCAGCTCTGGATCAACTGTTGCATTGCACCGTCATTACGGTAATTGTCTCTTCATTGTTTATTGATGGGCACAATGTGACAGAGATGCGTTGATCAGCTTCTCGTGAGCCTTGAGCACAAGCGGTGACTTGGTTTCCTGCAAAACAGAGTAAAATTCGGCTTGTCTTCCATCTTTATGGTGTTAGTGGGTGTAATTGCGATCATTTATAATTATTGTAATTCTAAGCTAATTTTCACACAATCGGCGCATATTCACTAACTTTTGGCCGCAATATCTAGATAAGGTGACATAAATAACTTGTGAAGATAAACCTAGGCTATGATGATACAAGATACAGGTTTTATGATACAAGATACTGAGGGTGAGACTGATTGTGAAGATTATACAAAGATCGTGATATGTGGTGGCAAGTCTTACGTGTGAAACAGAAAGAGAAAAGATAATTAGTACAAACATTGCAAGTTCCTTAATTGCGTTAAAGGCATAAGTACGGTTCCGCTTTTCCCTTGGCGTACACCTCTCGGTGATCGGCCGCATTCCCACATCTCTGTGGTGAAACAGGGACGAATCGTATAAATGCAAGGTTGCTTCCATCTCTGGAAGTACTTCTTGCTTTAGTTAACGCATTCTTCTAACCTTCTCTCGATAGATCAGAATGGCATCTTCACTTCTACTCTCACAGGTGAAGATGCCGTCTAGCATGCTTTATCTAAACATCTTTATTTCTTTAGTTAAGTTACTTGTTTAATTTATATTAATCACCAAGGGATTAAGAAAACATCATGGAGAAAATGATTTATGGAGGAACAAAAATAGACAGAAAAGTGTAAATGGAAATGATCGAGACATTCAATAATACTATTTAGCGTCTAATACATGGTTGTGAATGAAGAGATTAAAAAGATGAAATAAAATTGATGAATGAGAGTTAGAAACAAATACAAATAAGCACCAATGCGTTGGCACAGATCTGGAATGGAGAATTACTTGCCGGCGTTGATGGAGTGAATGGAAGGATGAGCTTCCCTCTAAGGCTTGCTCAACCAGTAAGCGAGATCTAAGTATAGAGCTTATCGGCGAGGATTTGGCAGAATTGCACTGAGACTCACCTCTTGGCCTTGTCTCTTCTCTTCCCAAATTTCCTTCGATCAGCACTCAGATCAGCTCTCTCAATAGCCTTGTATCAATTATACCCCCATATCAAGTATATTTTTTAGTGAATTCTTTAAGGGTATTTATAGGCTGAAGGCTTTGACTCTCTGACTTGTGGTCCCCACTTTATTATTATGGAAAGTATGAAAATGGTGGAATAAGTATTCCTTCTGTTATGTAATCAGTCCGTCGAATATGCACAATGGTTAGTTATACACGTGTCACAATCCTCCGTGATTGCGCTGCTCATTTGCATCTTCGATCGTGTGCCCGCGTGCGGTGTTGTTTTTTATTATCGCATGCGGTTGAAGTTCGGCTTTGGATCGACTGTCGCATTGTTCCATCATTGCATTGATCGTTTATTCATTCCTGAATGATGGGTGCAATGTGACGTAGATGCGTTAATCTTTCTCTCTTGAGCCATGACCACATACAGTGACTTGGTTTCCTGCAAAACAGACTTGAAATATCCGTTTCTACCATCTTAATGGTTTGAGGGGGTGTATTTGCGATAATTTATAATTATTGTATTCCTAGCTAATTTTCATACAATTGACGCAACTTTACTCTCTTTTGGCCGCAATATCTAAATAAGGCAGTATAAATAACTTGTATTTCTACAAGTTATCAACAAACACTTAGACAAAATTTCGAAAAGAAGGTATGAGTAGAGTTTTGAAGGATAAAAGGTAAAGTATTACTATAGCTACGAATTAACTAAGTGTTAGTTAGAAAATACAAGGTGTGGGAAATGTTACTAAGTGTATGCATATTATAAATCATGGCAGCGCAATGAATAACGCAAAATAAAAGATCAAGAATATTGCAAATAATGACAAAGGATGATAAAGAAGAGGCTATTGCGTACTTGAAAGAATTGTTATCTAGTTGTATTAAAAATTAACTAAGTATACAAGGAATTACAATTAACACAATACAAATTTTTTTATCATATACAAAGAATCAAAGAATCAGCTTCTTTACTTAGAAAATAATAAATGAAATTATCTTTTTTTTTTATTCAGACGGGTGCACGATTAAAAATTAACACCACGCTTCCATTAACACAAATACATTTTTACTGAGAACGGGCAACAACGTATGTTTCATCGCAACACACCCCTTAACTCACCGCGTTTTTGGAGGATGGGCGCATGGTATTTCTACCAGCGCAACACTACCTCAACGTAGTGTATTTTTGTTAAGGACGGGCTAACAATACATACGAGCGCAACACACCTCTCAACACAATGCATTTGGGTATAATGGACGCAAAGTGTATCTGTTATCATGAAATGCACCCATCATCATGTTGCATACCAATTTTTTTTCCTTTTTAATTCATCACTAACGCAAGTCGAAAGGACTTTGAGGTGCTCATTTTTTTATTCAGTCATTCACAAAAATTTTAAGAACAACGCTACTAATGCATACAAATTAATGAAATTAAACATGACATGGAAATACATAAAACATTAACGGCTAATTCTAATAAGCAGTAACTAATGCAGTTTAGAAAGCAGTAAATGAAAGTTGTAAAGAAAGCAATTAAACATAAATATAGGGATGCTGATTGAAAGAAGTTTTTAAGAGTTACCACAATAATATCCCCGTAAGCGGTCAATCCTGCTTGCCTACACAATGTCATCAAGGACATTGTTCACCTCCTTGCCTCATCCCGCCGTGTTTTCGGGAAGAGGTCAATCTAATTCCTTCGGGAGTCACACCAGGTATGGAGAATGCATTGCACATTTCTCAAACCTTGCATTCTCCGCAATTGTAGGTCTTGAAATTCTGGTGCTTAATCTTGTTCTGATGTGCTCCTGCGCAAAAAATACACTTGATCTCTAGGTCAGCTTAGAATTTTTGGATCACTCCAATACTCATAAACCGTCAGCCTGCTCTTCGCGATAAACAGACGGTACAAAGAGATCTGTCCTACACATAGTACAAAGTACTCAGCACTAACCGTTACCAATCCCCGACAACGATGCCATAAACTTGTAACGCTTGAATTTATATCTTTAAATAAGCATGTGGATAAATATGAATGTGAATCTTATAAGCTCATGTTGCCATAAACTTGTTGACTTAGAAAGATGGAGATGGAGTATGGATGCTATGTTATGGTTATTTACACTTTATGCGATACTGCTTCTAGATGTATGCATGATTAACTAAATGCTTGTAGTATGCTATGGAGTAATGCGTTGTCACAAGTTTCCTTGTGTTGAAACCAAGTATAAATCCAACGCAAGTTTCTCGAAGTGATCCGAGGTCAAACACAGGGATTGTTGTCGTTAATGTGTTACATTTGTTATATATCCGACTGGTGTTTTTACAATTAATAAGGGTTATGTTTGTATAGAAAAGAAAATTGCGGTAAAGTAAAATTGTACAGATAAGCTAAAGTTGCGGTAATAAAATAAAGTGCGATAAAAATAAACCTAAGCTAACGTGATGCAAGATACAAGATACATGATATACATGATGCTGAGTTCGAGACTGACTGTGAAGTTTATACAAAGGATCGTGATATGCGATGGCAAAGCTTTATGGCTGAAGCAGAAAGAGAAAGAATAATTAGTACAAACATCGCAAGTTTGCTAATTTTGTTAAAGATACAACTAAGGTTCCGCTTTCCCTTGGCGTACACCTCTCGGTGATCGGCCGCGTTCCCATATCTCTATGGTGAAATAGGGATGAACTTAAGGAATGCAAGGTTGCTTCCATCTCTGGAAGTACTTCTCGCTTTAGTGAATGCATTCTTCCAACCCTCTCTCGATAGGCGGAATAGCATCTTCACTTCTGCTCTCACAGGTGAAGATACTGTCTAGCATACTTTGACTAAACTTAATTATTTCCTTAACCCAATTAATTCATTTGCTCAATTATTGCTAATTATACAAGGGATTAAGAAAACATCATGGAGAAAGTGAAATATGGATGAACGAAAATAGGCAAAAGGATGGAGATGGAAATGATCATAACATTTAATTATAAAATTAAGCGTCTGATACATGGTGTGAATGATAGAGATTAAGAAGATGAATACAATTGATGATAAAAAGAAAGAAACAAATACAGAAGAGTGTCAGCGTCTGGACACAGATCTGGATGGTGGATTTGCTTGTCGGCGTGTGAAGTGGATGAAGAGAAGAGCTTCCTTCTCAGGTTTGCTCATCCGGTAGAAGTGACCTTCATACAGAGCTTCAACGGCGGGGTTCAGAAGGATTCTTGCCCTGAGACTCACCTCTTGGCCTTGTTTCTTCCTAGTTCTACTCTGATTAGTCGCTCAACTAGTCTCTCTTTCAAATCAGTATATACACTTTTCTCTGTATTCAAGAATCATTTTTCAGTGGAATAATCAGAGCTATTTATAGGCTAAGCTTTGACTCTTTTCATTGTGGTCCCCACTTTATTGTTAAGGAAGTTCCTGAAATGGTGGAGTGAATATTCCTTCTATTATGCAATCAATCCCGTCAGAAATGCACAACGGTCAGCTGTACACGCGTCAGAATTCTCTGCAATTGCGTTGCTCTTTACATCTTCGATTGTTCGCCCGCATGCGGTGTTTTTTTTTATTAACGCTTGTGGTTGAGATTTTGTTGATTGCTTAGCTCTTGATCGATTGTCGCATGTGCCATCATTGTGTTGGTCGTCTATTCATTCCTGAATGATTGGCGCAATGTGACGTAGATGCGTTGTTTAGATTATCTTGAGCCATGAACGCATGCAGTGACTTGATTTCCTGCAAAATAGACTTGAAACATTATTTTCTACCATCAAAATGGTGTCAGTGGATGTATTGATGAAAATTTGCATTTCTTAGCTAATTTCTATACAATTGACGCAACTTTCCTTTCTTTTGGCCGCAATATCTAAATAAAACAGTATAAAGAACTTGTATTTTTACAAGTTATCAAGAGGACGGGCAACAACACATGTATCAACGCAACACACCCCCTGGCTCAATGCGTTTCTGGAGGATGGGCGCACTGTATTTCTACTGGCGCAACACAACCTCAACATAGTGCGTTTTGCTAAGGAGGGGCGAAAAATACATATGAGCGCAACACACTCCTCAACGCAATGCATTTGGGTAGGATGAACGCAATGTTTCTCTTGTTAGCACAAGATGCACCCATAATCGCAATGCATACCGGATGTTGATTGTGATTATTCTTTTTTTATTTTTTTTCATCAACGCAAGCCACAAGGACTTTGTGGTAATAATTCTCTTCTTATTAAACAATCATTCACCAAAATTTAACAATAAAGCAATTAATTTAGAAAAACAAGGAAATTAAAGAGAGCACGAAAATTAACGCAAATGAATTAAATGAGAGATAATTTCATAAAAAATTAAAGCAAATCTAAGGAAGCAATAAATAACACAATTCATAAAGCATTAAAGAAGGTAATTAAGAAAATAAGTAAACATAGAATTTAGAGATATGGACCGGAAGACAGTTTCCAATGAAGAATGCAATCCACACCTCCGCAGGTCGTCAAGCTTACCTGCATAATGTCGTCAAGGACATTGCTCCTTCCTGTGATATCTTTGGGCTTCGGAATTACTTGGCAGTGTTCCAGGTGTTATATTGCATAGTTCTGCTGCCAGTTGCCCAACTTGGACCTCCAAGTTTCTGATTAAAGACGCCTGCGATTGCATTACAACATCGTTTTTCTCAATATATTGCTTGAGCAAGGACTCAAATGAATTTCCACAGGTGTTTGGGGAGGATGGTTGGGAGGATGGTTGGTTTTTCGGTTGTCTCTGATGATCCTGATTCTGGTTTTGGTGAAAAGGTGGAAGGTTTCCTCGATTCTCAGAGTTGCTGTTCTGATGGTTACTCGGCCCACCTTGGTTATGGTTTCCTCCCCAACCGAAGTTAGGGTGATTCCTCCAACCAGGATTATACGTGTTATTGTACGGATTATTCTGGATAACACACACTTGCTGTGGGTTTGATGGGCACATTTCCACCGTATGGCCCCCTCTACATTGGACGCAACTTGTTGCGACCACTTGTGCCGACGCATTGGATTGTGCTGATCCTTGGGAGAGGGCACCTTGATTAAATGTTATCGATTGTAGAAGAGAGGTCATCATGGCCATCTGTGCGACCAAAGTTGTCATTATATCTGCAAGTACAATGGCATTATCATTTCTTCTTCTCTCTATGCCTCTTCCTTCGTACCCATCATCTACCTAGTCATCCATATTCCGCGAGATGTGGCCAAGGATGACCTTGGCTTCAGTGTATGTTTTATCCATAAATCCTCCCGTAGTGGAGGCATCAGCAACGACTTGCATTGATCTGTTCAGGCTGTTGTAAAATGTTTCCATCAAAACACAATCGGGTATCCCGATATGTGGACAATTCTTCACCAATCTTCTAAATCGCACCCAGACAGTGCTTAGGGTCTCGTTATCCACCTGCTTGAAGTTCAGCACGTCTTTTCATCTTCTTGTGTTGACTGCTGAAGGGAAGAATTTCTTCATAAACCGTTCCACCAACTGGTCCCAGGAAGTTATTTCATTTGGTTCCAATGAATGAGCCCACCTCTTAGCCTCATCCCTCAAGGTGTATGGGAAGAGGTAAAGTCTGATACCTTTTGGGGTTATGCCAGGGATGGAGAAGTTATCGCACATCTCGACAAAACTGGTTAGATGGGCATGTGGGTCTTCACCTTGTAGACCACCAAACTTCCCCATATTCTAAATCATTTGGAGCATGACTGGCATAATCTCGAAAAGTGCGTTATCTTCAACTATCAGATGTGAAATTCCAAGCAAAAAGTCATAGAGGTTAGGCGCCGCATAGTTTCTCATTGGAGCAACAAGAAAAACGGGATCTTGCACTTGCTGGCCCACCCCTTTATTTACTTCGGGTGCCAAATTATCATAGTTGTTGTTTTCTGCCATATTCACTCTTCTGCGCCTTGCTCTGTTTTGGTGTGCCCTTGCGTGAAATGTACGCTCGATCTCTGGGTCAGCTTCGAATTCTGGATCAGTTCCAGTACTCATAAATCGTCAGTATATTCTTCGCGTTAAACAGACAGTACAAAGAGATCTGTCCTGCAAAATACCACAAAAGTACTCAACACTAACCGTTACCAATCCCAGGCAATGGTGCCATAAACTTGTCACGAGGAATTTTTATGTCTTACAGCATGTGAAAAAATATGAATGTGAATGAATGAATCGTGCAAGATCATGTTGCCATAAACTTGATGACATAGAAATGGAATGTAGATGGAATGTTATGTTGTGTTATCGCTTATGCACACTACTTTTAAATATGTGTTGTTAATGATAGGCTTGTAGTATGCAATAGAGTAATGCGTGTCACCAGTTTCCTTGAGCTGAAACTAAGTATAATTCCAACGCAAGTTTCTCAGAATAATTCGAGGTCGAACACAGGGATTGTTTTCGTTAATGCGTTACTTTTGTGATACATGCGACCGGTTTTTACAATTAATAAAGAATTGGGTTTATACAAGAATCTAAACTGCGATGAAAATAAAATTGCGTTGATAAAATAAAGTTGCGTTGAAAATAAAATCCTAAACTAATATGATACAAGATACAAGATACATGAGACTGAGTTCAAGACTGATTGTGAAGTTATACAAACGATCGTGGTATGTGATGGCAAGTCTTTATGGATGAATTAGAAATTGAAGGAATAAATAGTAAAAACATCGCAAGTTTGTCAATTGCGTTAAAGATGCAACTAAGGTTCCGCTTTCCCTTGGCGTACACCTCTCGGTGATCGGTCGCGTTCCCATATCTCTATGGTGAAATAGGGATGAACGTGATGAACGAAAGGTTGCTTCCATCTCTGGAAGTACTTCTCGCTTTAGTTAACGCATTCTTCCAACCTTCTCTCGATAGGTAGAATAACATCTTCACTTCTACTCTCACAGGTGAAGATGCCATCGAGCATGCTTTGACTAAACATAATTATTTCCTTAACACAAATTAATTTACTTGCTTAATTCTTGCTATTTACCCAGGGAATTAGGAAAACATCATGGAGCAAATGGATTATGGATGAACGGAAATAGACAGAGAGGTGACAATGGGAGTGATCATAACATTTAATACTAAGATTAAGCGTTCGATACATGGTGTGAATGAAAGATTAAGAAGATGAATACAAGTGATGAAATAGAGATTAGAAACAAATATAGAAAAGTGTCAACGTCTTGACACAGATCCTGGATGGAGGTTTTGCTTGACGTCATGTGGAAGTAATGAAGAGGAGAGCTTCCCTCTCAGGCTTGCTCTTCTGGTAAAGATGACCTTCGTATAGAGCTTCTACGGTGGGGATTGGAAGGATTCTTTGCCCGGAGACTCACTTCTTGGCCTTGTCTCTTGATTATCCCAGATCTACTTTGGAAATTGCTTCAGACCAGTCTCTCTCTCAGATCAGTATATACACATCTCTATGTATTCAAGTATATCTTTAAGTCAATTTGCAGAAGCTATTTATAGATGCAACTTGGCTCTTTGACTTCGTAGTCCCCACTTTATGGTTATGGTAGTTCCTGAAATGGCGGAGTGAATATTCCTTTTGTTACGCAATCAACCCGTCAGAAATGCACAACTGAAAGCTGTATATCCGTCCGAATCCTCCGCAAATACGTTGCTCTTTACATCTTTGATCGATCGCCGCATATAGTGTTATTTTTTATTACCGCATGCGGTTGAAATTGCGTTGATCGCTAAGCGCTTGATCGATTTTCGCATGCGCCATCATTGCATTGATCATCTCTTCATTTCTGAATGATGGGCGCAATGCAACGTAGATGCGTTGTTTCTTTTATCTTTGAGCCATTAACGCATGCGGTGACTGATTTCCTGCAAAACAGAAATTGAAACATCTATTCTACCATCGCAATGGTGTTAGTGGGTGTATTGACGACATTTTATAATTCTCGCATTTGTTAGCCAATTTCTATACTATCGACGCAACTTTTCTTTCTTTTTTCCGCAATATCTAAATAAAACAGTATAAATAACTTGTATTTCTACAAATTATCAATATTCTGCATAAAAATACAAAAATCAATTGTTTCTATGCGATGAACCCATGAGACCACAATATTATGAATTTGATGCTTTGTGGACGCAATCTAACATATTTTATCAACGCAAGCCAGCATTGTTGAAGAATTTAGCACTATGATAACGTGCATTTCTACCCGTTATCATCCCTCATGGAAGGACTAGGCTATGAAGCTTGACGATGCCTTGTGGGCATATAGAACTGCCTATAAAACACTCATATGCATGCCCCATATGCATTGGTGTTTAGGAAGGCATGTCATCTGCCACTAAAATTATAGCACAAGGTGCTGTGGGCAGTGAAGAAGCTTAACTTTGATCTGAAGGTTGCAGGGGAGGAAAGAAGACTTCAATTACTCGAGCTGGATGAATAGAGACTACAGATGTATGAAAATGCCAAAATTTACAAGGAACGTACGAAGCGTTGGGATGACAAACCATTGTGTGCAAATAATCTCCACGTAGGTTAGAAGGTCTTACTGTTCAGTTCTAGGCTATGACTCTTTTTGGGAAAATTGAAATCACGCTGGTCCGGACCATCCATAATTAAAGAAGAATTAACAAATGAAGAGGGGACTAGCGCATTTAAATTAAATGGACAAAAAGTCAAGATATATCATGGAGGAGATTTCCAACACGGGAAAACCTACGTGGAACTGAGGAATCCAGAATGAAGAAGGAAAGTGTAGTCCCTGCATTGATAAGTGACACACACTCATCAGGGATGAATCCTTTTTAGAGTATCCTTTTTATATTTCTCTTTCATGAATCTATCTTACTTTTTTTGCATGATCACTACTCTTTAGAATTGCCAACTCTTTCATACTTTTTATCCTCTTGATAGTTATCATTGATCGTAGTAAATGATTGCGATAGAGCAATACGATAACCTCAAACACGTGACCAGGTCGATCAACCCATCGCAATCAAGGAATCAACCCACTGCAAGAAAGGATGTGATCAAAAGAGATGCGGGCGACAAAGAGAATTTGGGGGTTGTATCTTTCCTTGCCTCTTCTTATCGCATCCTCTTTAGTTTGACTCAATCTAGAATTTTTTATTACCTTATTTAGTCGCCACATTCACTCCGTACCAATTATGACTTCAATGATGAAATTCATGCCTTTTTTTCTGACCACATGTACTAAAGTCAAATTAATTTCAGGACAAATTAATTCATGAAACATTTCTAAAATTTAGTGGTCTACCAGTTTTCCTTCAAAACTATTTTTATGAAATTTCCTAAGTCCATCATATGAGTTATTTCGTCTCTCGGCAATGAGGACATTATTGTGTGTAAATTTGGGGGTGCTAGTATTGTTATTTTCAACCTTGTTACTTTTAGAATTTCAATCTAAAGAAATAAATAAATAAATTTAACATTGAGATTAGATCCTACTCGTAGTTGGATGTCCGCATGACACCTGTGGGGGCAAGCCAAAATAAAGGTAGGAATCTTGATCAACGCATAAACCAAGTGATTGGAACTCCGCTGCCAAATAAAGAGATGGGCATGAGTTTTGACTGAGAAAGAGTGACATGCTCGTAGTTGAATGCCCACATGACACCCGTGGGGGCAAGCCAAAATGAAGGTTAGGCACTCGAATCAGCCCAAGATTACAAAATGAATAATTTGGATCGCGCAAGGGTCAAAATCACTTGAACACCCCGGTTGGATAAAGTTTGGAATAAATCATGCGATGTCCTAGAAATGAGTAAAGTTTTTTTTTTTTTTTTTTTTTTTTTTTTTTAAGGTTAAGCTTGTGGTCCCTAGAAATTAGAAATATTTTAGGAAAAGATTAGGATAGAAATTAAGAAGGAATTGGTTCATGAAATTTGAATAAGGCACCTTGAGAAGTCTAAGTAGGGTAAAGGGGGTCAAATCTTTAAAGAGAATCTTTAGTTGAACCTTGAGGACAAGCATTGTTTTAAATTTTGGGGTGTGATAACTGGCAGAAATACAAGTTATTACAACTCAAATAAGAAATACAAGTTATTACAACTCAAATAAGTAAAACAATAAGAGAATGTGATGGTAAAATAGGCAATATCATGTCCGAAAGTGCTAAATTGAAAGGAATTGTGATCGTAAGCGCTCATCGCATAAAAGCAGTTAATTCACCTATTTTGTGCAGGTACAATGTGATGGCGTGTATGAAATTGCAACCCAAAGGCACAATGCATCAGCACGCTTGAAGTTACAATCACAAGTCAAGTGATTGTGAGAAGTCTTTTAAAAAGGTGATCGCATAAAGACCTCGCATCAAGGCGAAAACATAATAAATCATAATGGGATGGAAAGCTGATAACGATCAATTCCAAATTTAGTTGACAAGCCGTTAAAAGCCTCTATAGCGAGTACATTCAACTTTCGATGACTATTAGATGGTGCAACAGAATAGGGGAATTAATGCCACCCATCATTCCAATCATTAGCAAGAAAAGTTGCTTCACCTTGAAATCTATAAATACCGAAAGCCACCAAAGAGAAGGGAGTTAGTTAGTCTGTTCAAGCACATACTTATACATATACATAGAGGACGGAGAGAGCAAGAGGTGAGGACAAGCCAAGAGAATCGCTTCCAGATGGATCGGGAGACTAGTGGAAAGCAACCCAAAGGAGAAAGGGTCAACACTTGCGGGAGCAAGAATACACACGAGAACAGATTTGAAGTGACAAAGAGCAGTGTAAAAAGCCACAAGAAGCAAGACATTACTTACTCGGGCTTCTCATTTCTCAAATCCATTTGTTATTTTATATTTAGTACTTTATTTGCAGAAAATGGAAACTTCATTTCAATCTATGTTCAATCTCTCCATACCACACATGAGTAGCTAAATTTCTAAATGGGTTGAGAAGTACTTAGCTAGCATGACTTAAGATTTACATTTTATGCGATCATCTTGTTTTATGTATGCATCATTCACCCTTTGGACATACTTGAGAGAGTAGTCAAAAGATAGAATCTAGGGTTGAGAGAGTCAGATTAGAATCTAAGCTTGAGAGAGTCGGATTAGAATCGCATAAGCAAGAAGTAGAAACTTAGACATAAGTTCTATTGCTATTTACACATCGCATGTGCCCTAGAAATAGGAATGATGGTATGCGGTCCCCTTGTTTTATGTGTGCATCAATCATCATCGCATAGGCAAGAGTAAAGACTTAGAAATAAGTCCTATCGGTTATTTCGCATATACATCGCATGCGTCCTAAAAATAGGAATTATGGTATTCTGCATTGAGAAATGTAGTATTGATATTTGTATGTAGCACGATCGCATAACTTGTGCACAATCTTAGGAAGTGTTAGCTAAACCCCTTCCCCTTCATCACATATTCATTGTAACTCTACGCTTTCATCACTCCACGTTCAACTCCGTCGCATAGGAAAAATCTAAATCAAAACACTATCCACTTCATTTATTTTTACCACCGCAATTGAATCAAAGTGTTAGTCGCATATCTACTTAGTAGTCCTTGTGTTCGACCCTGGACTTACCAGGAAACTTAAGGAGGCTTATACTTGGGCCTTGTTAGGAAAACTTGCATGTTCACCGCAAACTCACACCATAACACATCATAATTATGGTCGCATGCGTCCATCGCATAGAAACAGTTAACTTTTGTTTTTTTTATGCAGAATATGCATTGACGCAAGGCAAAAAGCATGATCACATTAAATCAACGGACGAGCGCAGCATTACCACAAGGCTTTGCGGTGATTTGTGCTCGCAAACATCTACTCAAGAAGGATTGCCGCATAGAGTCGACGCAACTTGGTGGCCACATCTGGGTGAAAGGCGTAATTAATCATGATGGGACAGAAAGCTGATGACGGTCGAATCCGAATTAAGTTGACAAGCCGCTAACGATAACAAGTACACTTAACTTTTCGGTGATAAATATTCGGCGTATCAGTAAGAGAATTAAAGGCATCCCATCTGTGCAATCATAAGAGAGAAGCCGCCTTTCACCTCGAAGCTCTATAAAATCTGAAGGCAGCCTTCAGAAAAGGGGTTCAACAAGTTCGGAGAGTTAGAGAATTTTCCCTTAGAAAGTTTAGCCTTGTTCTTAGTTTTTCTTTTATTTTAAGGCAGAAGCAAGAAAAGCGAGATTGTGTCGATAGATCGTTCCGGTGAATTTGAGAGAGTGCCAGAAGGTTCAAGATCAGAGAGAGGGCCAGCTCCTGCAGAAGCAGGAATATCTTTTGAACAAAATAGAGTTGACCGTGTAAAGGCCTTCGGAAGCAAGGGATTGCTACCAGGCTCTTTATCCTTAACTTCCATTGTCATTTTGTACTCAAATTATTTATAGAAATGGAATTAACTACTCTATATTTGTTCACTCTCTGTTTATTACGCATGAGTAGCTAAATCTATTTAATGGGTTGAGAAACACTTAGCTAGCATAACTGGGGATCTTCATTCTATGTGATTATCTTGTATTATGTATGCTTCATTCGTCCATTAGAGATACTCCGGAGGGTAGCCTAAGGATAGGATCTAGGCTTGGAAAAGTCAGGTTAGAATCTAGGCTCAGGACTGTAACACCCTGTATTTTTCTTAGTATTAATGTAATTTTAATATTTTATTATTGGAGGGCATTTTTGGAATTTTTGATTTCCAGTGTAAGTGTAGGAATTTATTTTTAACCTTGGAAATTGTTCAATTTGGAAATTAATGACAGGAATAAATTTCTTTTCGGGAAGGAAAGGTAGTTAATAAAATATAGTAGAATAAGGAAAAGAATAAAATAAAGGGTTTATTTTATTTCCTTATAAATTATTATTATTATTATTATTTATAAAACAACCCTTCTCTTCTTCTTCCTTGCGCCACCCAAAGATCTAGCCACCCCCCCCCTTTTGTTTTCGTTTCTCCAGCCGCCGTCGACACAACTAGTGACCACGCCGCCTCCAGCCACCAGCGTTCCGTCGACGTCGGTTCGAGCCGTCTCTACCATCGCCAACCCAACACGCTCCCGCTTCATCGTTGTAGAGCTCATCCGCGCGTCCGTCTTCCCTCTGTTCGAAACCCAGCCTCATTCGCCGCTTCAGCCGCCGTCTCACATTCTCTTCAGCTGCAGACTCATGCGATCAGAATACTACTGGTGTCTTGGAATACTACTGGTGTACCCTCATGCTCCCTTCCAAGTCTTGAGGGCTAAGGCTAGGGAAGTGGTGTGACAAATTATAAATGTTTGCAATTACAACCACTAACACCATAAAGATGGAAGATAAGCCAAAATTTTACTCTATTTTGCAAGAGACCAAGTCACCACTTGCGCTTAAGGCTCACGAGAAACTGATCAATGCATCTCTGTCACATTGCGCCCGTCAATTAACAATGAAGAGACGATTACCGCAATGATGATGCAATGCGATTGTCGATCTAGAGCCGTGTTTCAATCGCATATGGTAATAAAAACAACACCGCATGCGAATCCATGATCGAAAGATGTAGCTGAGCAATGAAAAAGCGGAGGATTGAGACACGTGTACAACTAATGGTTATGTAGAATTGACGGTCTGATTGCATAACAGAATGAATAATATCCCTCCATTTTCGGAATTACCATGACAATCAAGTGGGGACAACAAGGCCGGAGTCAAAGACCTGCACCTATAAATACCCCATTGATTTAAGAGAAAAAGTATGCTATGGGATACGGGGTAAATGCTGCAAAACTGTTGAGAAGAAAAAGGCTGAGCTGAAGTGCTTGAGTGAAGAAATCCAGGAAGAAGACGAGATAAGGCCGAGAGGTGAATCTCAAGATCCAACCTGCCAAACACCGATTGAAAGCTCTGTGCATAGATCCCTACTACTGATAGAGAAAGCCTGAGAGGGAAGCTCTTCCTACATCAAAATCCATCCTATCCAGCAAGCAGACTCCATCGAATTAGTGAAAAGACATTGGCACTTGTTTGTATCTGTTCTATCTCTTCCATCGTTTATATTCATGTTTCGTTCTTTTTTCATACACACGCCATGTATAAAACGCATAATAGACGTATTAAATTTTTCGATAGCTTTCATTTACCATTTTCTGTCTATTTCCATTCACCCATCAATTACTTTCTTTATGATATTTCTTAATTCCCTGATAAGCATATGAATTAACTAAGTACTTAATCTGTGTTAAAATATATAAAATGCGTTTAGCTAAGGTATGCTAAACAGAATCTTCACCTGTGAAGCAGAAGTGAAGATGTCATTTTGATTTATCGAGAGAAGGTCAGAAGAATGCGTTAACTAAAGCGAGTAGTAATTCCAGACATGGAAGCAACCTTGCGTTCATGACGTTAGTCTCTGTTTCACCACAGACATGTGGGAGCGCGACCGATCACTTAAAGGTGTACGCCAAGAGAAGAGCAGAACAACATTTGTAGCTTCAATGCAATTGAGAACTTGCGTTGTTTATATTATTTGTCTTTCTCTTTTTGTTCTGTTCATAAGACTTACTGTCGCATTCCACGTCTTTGCACACCTTTCACAGCCAGCCTTGACCCCAGCATCTTGTACATGAAGCTTATATCTTGTATCATCTAGCTTAGGTTTATTGTATTTCATTTTATTATCGCATCTTTACCGCTTTACTTTATTTTATTTCAATTTATATACCTGTACAAACACATTTTTAAAGATTGAAAACCTGGTCGCATATATCATAAACATACCACAATAACCTAAACCAGTCCCCGTGTTCGACCTCGGATCACACCGAGAAACTTGCAATAGAATTACACTTGGTTCTATCGTAAGGAAACTTATGACAACGCATGGCATACTACGTGAACACCCATCATTAATGCATATCTAATGGTAGTATCGCATCATTTCGAGCATAGAACATCAATCACAGTATATCTTAATTTTATGCGTTACAAGTTTATGGCGCCGTTACCAGAGATTTGGTTAACGGTTTATTGTTTGAGTGTGTTTTTGGTATTTTGCAGGACAGATCTCAGTGTATTGGTTGTTCAACGTGGAGAGCAGCCTGACGACTTATGAGTTCTGGTGCTGAACCGGAATTCATAACTGACCCTGAGATTGAGTGAACTTTCCGCGTAAGGGTACGTCAGAATCGAATTAAGCAAAAGAAGGCAGCCAGCATGGCGGACAATAACGATAATCCGGTGCCAGTTGTGAACCAAGGAGCTATTCGACTGGCTCAGGATCCTGTCTTCTTGGCGACTGATCGCAACATCCCGATGCGTAATTATGTGGCACCCAATTTGTATTATTTTTCGACTGGAATCTCGAGGATGACTGTAGAGAAGAACGCGTGTTTTGAGATTAAAATGGTCATGTTGCAGATGATTCAAAATGTCGGGCAGTTCGGGGGTCTGCAAGGTGAAGACCCACATGCCCATCTGACCAGCTTTATCGAGATGTGCAACAATGTTTCCTTACTTAGCGTGACCCCAGAAAATAGAAGATTGTATCTGTTCCCTTACACCTTGAGGGACGAGGCTAAGAAGTGGGCTTACTCACTGGAGCCAAATGAGATCACTTTATGGGAGCAATTGATGGAGCGGTTCATGAAGAAGTTCTTCCCACCTACCGTCAACGCAAGGTGGCGAAAGGATGTGTTGAACTTTGAACAGAAGGAGAATGAGACATGAGCACTGCCTGGGTGCGATTCAGGAGACTAGTGAAAAACTGCCTGCATATTGGGATTCCCGTTTGCGTATTGATGGAAACATTTTACAATGGCCTGAATAGAGCAACGCAGGCTATTGCTAATGCCTCAGCAATAGGAAGTTTTATGGATAAGACATACACGGAGGCCAAAGTCATCCTTGACCGCATCTATGGATGATTGGATCGACAATGATTATGGAGGCCGAGGCGCCGATAAGAGGAAAACTAAAACAGTCATTGTCCCTGCAGAGACAATGACCACGTTAGCCGCGCAGATGGCCACGGTGACCTCGATTCTTCAATCAATGGCAATCAACCAAGGAGCCATTGCTCCACAATCAGCGCAATCGCTACACCAGCTCAAGTGGCCGTAATCAGTTGTGTCAATTGTGGAGGGGCTCACGGAGCTGATGTGTGTCCATTGAACCTTCAGCAAGTGTGTGCTATCCAGAACAACTCCTTCAGCAACACCTATAATCCGAGCTGGAGGAGCCATCCTAACTTCGGTTGGGGAGGCAAATCCTAACAGTGGGGGGCCAGTGAACCAACAAGGGGGTAGTAAAGGAAATCCTCCTTTTCACCACAACCAAAGGGCAATCAAACTGCATAACCAGGCAACAATCATCGTCTAACACCTCGGGAAGCTCATTAGAGACGCTGCTGAAGCAGTATATGGATAATATGCAGTGATGCAAGCACAAGCGTCCTCCATAAATAAAATTTGGAATCCAAGTGGGCCAATTGGCCTTTGAGCTAATAAGTCAAACACCGGGAACATTGCCCAACAATTCAGAAGCCCCGGGATCTACAAGGAAGGAGCAATGTACTTAAGACATTGAACAGGCATGTCTGACCACCTGCGGGGATGTGGATTGCAATCGCCCAGGACAAACGCAATTTTTGGTCCATATCTCAATAACTATGTTTAACGCTCTATTGAATTTCTGTCTCTTTAAATTCTGAATTTCGTCTTCAACTCTTCATTTAATTCAATTTTGACTTTATTAATTTATTTCCTCATTCACTTCTTTGCTTTTAATTACGTCTCATCTTTAATTCTTTTGACTTTTTTGTAATCAATGCGTTGGTGCTTTAAATTGTGAATGATTGAGTAATAAAGGAAAATCTATTGTCGCAAGCCACAAACTTGCGCTGATGAAAATTGTAAAATACAAATAAAAAAAAAAAACAACAATTAACAACAAGAAAACAAGACGACAATGGACGCACCTAACTCAACTGTATTGAGTTGAGGGGTGTGTTGCACTCGCATATGTTTTTGCCCGTCTTAGCTAAATGCACTATGTTGAGGTATCCCTCAGAAATGTGTTGGCTAAGGGTTGTGTTGCGGGGATATATGCGTTGTTGCCCGTCCTCTGCAAAGATACAGTTGCGTTGGTGAGCAAATGCGTTATTCTTTTTCATGCGTCCATTAAAATAAAATATTAAAGAAAAAATTCGTTTGGAAATTTGGGAAGAAGTTCAATCGATTTGTATCCCCAAGTAATTATGACTTGACAGACGAAAGGACATTTTTTCTGAAATTCCATAAATGAGGGAGGTGGAACGACGTGCCTGTTAAGCTCTCGAGGCCAGTCGCCGCAAAAATCGCGTTGGACCCCACCATGGCCTAACCTAATAAATACGACCTCCTCCCTTCATTTGAAGCCCTTTACCTCATTTGCAAACCAGAAACTCTAAGCGTCTTGCATCCCAAACCTTTCTTTCTCCCAGCAGCTCGAGTTTTTACCAGCCCTTCCAAGCTCGTATCCATGGCTGACCAAAGCCCAAATCAATCCGCTTCACCTTCCGCCCCTGATCAAGTAGCCATGCGAGAGGCAGCATTCCTGGCTGCCAGTTGCAGGCTTGCTGCCCAAGCCCACCCATCCCAGAATCGCTGGAAGATCCCGGAGAAATCCTTTGGCCGTTAGGCCTCTTGTGTTAAAGAGAGGAGGAAGCACCGAGAGCATGCCTAATGCCTAACACCTGCCGTTTCCACTGAAAGCGAGAGGAAGAGACGAGATGATACGGAGGTGTTTGGCAACATCCTAAGTACCTTGGAGCAAGGAGGTGGACTGCCCGAGGCAGGGGTTGTAAACCAACCAATGCCTACAGAGGAGGAGGCGGCGGTAGTGACAGATGAACCAGTGAAGGATGGAGTAGTGGTGGTGGAAGAAGTGATGGTTGAAGAAGAAGAAGAAGGGAAAAAAGGCTGGAGAGGCAGAGTCTTCACATCATCGCAAGGCAAGAAAGAACAAAGAGCAAAAGAATGATGATGAAGATGAAGAGGCCAAGAAGGAGAGGAAGAAGAAGGAGAAGAAGGAGAGAATATTGCACCGACGTGAGAAGAGGAAGAAGCAAGGTAGAGGGCTGCGAGTCTTGAGAAGGATGGAGAATCAACCTCCATAAGGGAGGATAGGGGGAAACGACGCAGTTGATGGAACTGGTGCAACCTGAAGCAACGCAATTGGTTGCGATGGATGAAGGAAAAGAAGCAGAGGGAACCCCCCTAATGTGACGTCATAGGGAGAATGCGTCGCTAGGGTCCACAATTGACCCTCAAAGATTAATTTTGGCATTGGAAGAGAAAGAGAGAAAAAGAAAAGAAAAATAAGAGAAGCTAGAAAAGATGGAGAGGGGCAAGCTCATCATCGCAGAGGGGGATAGAAGAAAAAGATTGGAGTTTGAAAAAATGCAATGCAACAATGAGCTTGCCAGACTTGAAGGGATCCGAAAGCGCGAGGAGGAATAATGCTTGTTGCTGGCCTCTGAGCAATTCGAAGAAGAGTTTGCAAGAGAAGAAAAAGAAGAAGATGAAGAAAAGAGAAGGAAGAAGGAAGAAGAGGACAAATTGTTGTTGGAGTAGAAGAGGAAGAAGCGTGAAGCCAATAAGAAGCACTTATATAAGAGCAAGGGCAAAGAACTCGCCGAGCACGAGAAAGAAGAGCAATGCAGAGAGTGAGAAAAGAGAGAACGACAAGTAGCCTGCCTTGCATTGGCAAAAGGCAAGGCCATTGCAGAAAATAGCGAACCCGCAGCGACCAAGAAGTGATCATCAAAGAAAAAGGAGAACGATGATATGTTGATCGAGATGGGTTTCTACCTTGCACCGACCCAACTACCTGACCTCATCACGAGCGTAATTGTGGAGCATAGGTTGGACACATTCTGCCAGTGCCCATCCATCATAGTGCCTCAAGTAGTGTAAAGCTTTTACCGCGGGCGTTTACATGAAAATAGGGATGCGGTGACCTTCAAGGGAGAGACAGTATCCTTCAACGCAAGGATCATCAATGAAATTTATCAAATGAAGGAGCCCATGCCAGAAGTCCACGGCCTCATCAACATAAAAATCTTGAGGATGCTCCTCAAAGATTCTCCACACTGCCTCGAGCTACCAGCAAAGAGACCTGCGATCGATTTGAATGTGCCGCTAGAACTCAGACCAAAAAGAAGACGAAGAGAGGATAAGGGAAAAGAAAAGGTCCAGAAGTCACCAACGCAAAATCTTGAACCTATCGACCCTCTTCCCTTAGTCATCTGGTCTCCAAGTCCTCCAAGCCCGCCAGTGCAACCCTCTTCCTCCTTACATGAGCATTTTACAAACCTTCTTCTTGTCCCCAACTCTTCTGTTTACCCAGCAACCCCACGTTCACCATTAGCATCATCACCGCAATTCAACATTCCCCCGCCGCAAGTTGATGACCCATACAGTTTGGGTGAAGGCACCTCTGCCCAACCCCAAAACGATGCTGGCGAGACATCGCAGGCACAACGCTCCATCACCTCCATGGCTGCTGAGTTAGCAGAAATGAGATCCCTCTTCTCCCAACAACAAGAACTATTCTCTCAACAGCAACACTTCTTCAATCAACGATTTGAGGTAGTCATGGAGCGCATTGATGATATTCAACGTAGTGCCGCCACATCAAGAGAGGTGTTGATCAACATGCAGCGTAACATTTATAAAGTCCACATGCACCAGAGAATGATTGCAGAGCATAATCAAGAGTACTTCAACTTTCTTACCGCATATCTTCATGGTCCAATGGTGCCCCTACATCTCCGGCAGCACTTAAATTTTGAAGAAGCTCCTCCTGCACCACCTAAAAATCTGCCGGATCCCCTTGCTCCTCAACCTTAGTATTTACACTTTCTTCCAATACGATTTTTTTTTTATGCGGTCATTCTTTATTTGTATTCAAATCATTTATAATTTGTAAAGTAATCAAATTCTTTGACTCTGGTATAGGCAATAGAAAATTTTGTAATGCGTTCATTTGTAATTTATTTATATACCTTGTTAATAGTCAATACAATCAGAGTATATATTCACTCCCACTTTTTGCCTGTGCCACTTTCTTTATTTTCCTTTGTCAATCTTTGTATTGTTCTAAATCTCTTATTTTTATGATCTCCATTGCGTTGCTATGATGTATTACATGTTTATACTCCAATGTCAGCGTAAGGGAAAACACCAAAACTGTCCCAACCTAATAAGAGTTTAGTTGTGAAAGGAGTCTGCTCGTAGTTTGATGTTCGTATGATACCTATAGGAGCAAGCCAAAAATGAAGGTGGGTTTCCAAGAACAATGAAAAAAAAAAAATAAAAGAAACAAAGAAACAAAGAAAAAACAAAAATAAAAGAATGCAAGAGACTAACTCCTCTGATTATCATGAGTTAAAATTGAAATTGGCACACAACCGTAGTTGGATGTCCGCATGACACCCATGGGGATAAGCCAAAACGAAGAGTGTAACCACGATCAAAAGTCTCTAAGTGAATAAATGACGCAAAGTTTTGTTCACCGCATATATACTCAGCAAGTTGTTTTGACAAAGAAGAGATAAACATTCTATTTTGAAAACTAGAAAAGCATCTTTGAGCAAAATTTTGTCATATAGAAGAATAAAGTAGGGTTTGCTAAGAATTAGCAAGGATAGAAAGAAATTTCGATGTCAAGTAATGTGCCTAAGTGTAACATTCGGAGCAACCAATCGTCGCAAAAATAGTGGATAGGAATTGAGCATGATTGCCTTGGTAGAAGATATGCTTGAGGACAAGCATATATCTAAATTCGGGGGTGTGATAACTTGTAGAAATACAAGTTATTTATGCCACCTTATCTAGATATTGCGGCCAAAAGTTAGTAAATATGCGCCGATTGTATGAAAATTAGCCTAGTATTACAATAATTATAAATGTTTGCAATTACACCCACTAACGCCATTAAAATGGAAGACAAGCCAAATTTTACTCTGTTTTGTAAGAGACCAAGTCACCGCTTGCGCTCAAGGCTCACGAGAAACTGATCAACGCATCTCTCTCACATTGCGCCCGTCCATCAACAATGAAGACACGATTACTGCAATGACGGTGTAATGCGATAGTCGATCCAGAGTTATGTTTCAACTGCATGCGGTAATAAAAACAACATCGTATGCGAATCCATGATCGAAAGATGCAGCTGAGCAATGCAAAAGCGGAGGATTGAGACACGTGTACAACTAACGGTTGTGCAGAATTGACAGTCTGATTGCATAACAGAAGGAATAATATCCCTCCATCTTTGAAATTACCATGACAATCAAGTGAGGACCACAAGGCTGGAGTCAAAGACTTGCACCTATAAATACCCCATTGATTTCAGAGAAAAAGTATGCTACGGGATATGGGGTAAATGCTACGAAACTGTTGAGAGAAAAGGCTGAGCTGAGTGCTTGAGTGAAGAAATTTAGGAAGAAGACGAGATAAGGTCGAGAGGTGAATCTCAGATCTAACCTGCCAAACACCCGATTGAAACCTCTGTGCAATGATCCATACTACTGGTAAAGCAAGCCTGAGAGGGAAGCTCTTCCTACCATCAAATCCATTCTATCCGGCAAGCAGATCTCCATCGAGTCAGTGTCAAGACATCGGCACTTGTTTGTTTTTGTTCTATCTCTTTCATTATTGTATTACATGTTTCCTTTCTCTTTTCATTCACACACCATGTATCAAATGCTTAATAGACGTATTAAATGTTTCGATAGCTTTCATTTACCATTTTCTATCTATTTCCGTTCACGCATCAATCACTTTCTTCATGATGTCTTCGTAATTCCCTGATAAGCAATATGAATTAACTAAGTACTTAATCTGTGTTAAAGATATAAAATGTGTTTACCTAAGGCATGCTAGACGACATCTTCACTTATGAGAGCAGAAGTGAAGATTCCATTCTGATCTATCAAGAGAAGGTCAGAAGAATGCGTTAACTAAAGCGAGTAGTACTTCTAGACATGGAAGCAACCTTACGTTCATGATGTTAGTCTTTGTTTCACCACAGAAATGTGGGAGCACGGATGATCACTGAAAGGTGTACGCCAAGAGAAGAGCGGAAAAACATTTGTAGCTTCAACGTAATTGAGAACTTGCGTTGTTTATATTATTTGTCTTTGTCTTTCTATTCTATTCATAAGACTTGCCGCTGCATTCCACGTCTTTGAACCAGTCCCCGTGTTCGACTTTGGATCACACTGAGAAACTTGCGATGGAATTACACTTGGTTCTATCGTTAGGAAACTTGTGACAAGGCATGGCATACTACGTGAACACCCATCATTAACGCATATCTAGTGGTAGTATCGCATCATTTCGAGCATAGAACATCAATCACAGTATATCTTAATTTTATGCGTTACACCAGAGATCGCTCAGGGAAACTCGAGAGAGAACTTTGGGGCGTAGAAGCAGAGAGTGGGCTGACTCTCGCGAGAGCGAGATTATATTTTGCACACGAGTAGAAACAGTGTAATGCCTGGCAGCAAGAAATTGCTACCAGGCTCTTTATTATATACTTGCATTGTCATTCTATACTTCATCTTCATATGTATACAATGGAAATTCTATTTCTACATCTGTTCACTCTCTTAATATTCATGAGTAGCCAAACTAGTTGAATGGGTTAAGAAGAACTAAGCTAACATGACCTAGGAAGTTCATTGCTTGCGATTGTCTTATTTTATGCTATGTAAAATACCCTTTAGAGTTACTGAAGAGAGAGTCTAAAGAAAAAACCTAATGTCTTGAGAGAGCTAGGTTAGAATCTGGACTTGAAAGAGAAAGATTAGACTTGCATAAACAAGAGATAGGGACTTAGAGATAAGTTATGTTTGTCAACTTACATCGCATGCATCCTAGGAATAGGTATGATGATATGTGGTCGCCTTGTTTATGTATCATCGCATAAACAAGAATCAGAGGCTTATGTGTAGGCTCTATAGACACCTTCGTACGTACATCACATGCGTTGTACCATTAGAAGTTGTAGAATTCACATCGAGAGATGGTTTACTATTGTATACATGTTGCATGAAAGCATTCTAGGGAGTGTTAGCCGAAACCCTTCTCAACCCGTTCACTGCATATTCATCAAGCATTTTTTCTACTAATTTAGATATATGCTTGTTCTCAAGCATATCGTCTACTAAGGCAATAAAGCTAAATTCCTCTCCTATATTTTTGCGTCGATTGGCTGCTTCGAATGTTACACTTAGGCACATTACTTAACAACGCAATTTTTTTCTATCCTTGACAATTCTTAACAAAGCCCTACTTTATTCTTCTATATAACAAATTCTGCTCAAAGATGCTTTTCTAGTTTTTAAAATAAAATTTTTATCTCTTCTTTGTCAAAACAACTTGATATGTCAATATACGGTGGTCAAACTTTGCGTCATTTATTAAAGATTGTTGGTCATGGTTACACCCTACTTTTTGGTTTGTTCCCATGGGTGTCATGCAAACATCCAACTACGGTTGTGTGCCAATTTCAACTTTAACTCATGATATTCAGAGGAGTTGTCTCTTGCAAATATTGACAAAGGATGATAAAGAGAAAGGCACAGGCAAAAAGGAGTGAATATGTACTCAATTGTATTGAATATTAACAAAGTATACAAATAATAAAAAATTAACGCAATACAAAAATGTTGCCTATACAAAGAATCAAATAATAGAGATGTTATATTTTTTAATTTGATTTAGATGGGTGGACGCTAAAATTAACACCACGCTTATAATAACGCAAATACATTTTTGCTGACGAGCAACAATGCATGCACTCCCGCAACACACCCCTTAATTCAACGCATTTCTGGAGGATCGGGCGCATGGTATTTCTACCAGCGCATCACTACCTCAACATAATGCCTTTTCACTAAGGACGGGCAAAGAACACATACGTGTGCAACACACCCCTCAACGCTATGCATTTGGGTAATGGACGCAAGGTGTCTCTTGTTAACACACAATGCACCCATCATCGCGTTACATAACAATTTTTAATTTTTCTTTTTAAGTCATAAAAAATGCAAGTCGAAAAGACTTTGCGGTGTCTAATGTTTCATCCAATCATTCACAAAAATTAAAGAACAACGCTACTAATGTATACAAATTAAAGAGAATTACAGAAAGCATTAAATGCTACTTCTAAAAAAAGCAGTAAATAACAAGATTTAGAAAGCAGTAAAAGAAAACTGTAAAGAAAGCAAGTAAATATAGATAGGGATGCTGATTGAAAGAAGTTCTCAGAATTACCGTAATCACTTCCCCCGCAAGCAGTTTAATCCTGCTTGCCCAAGTCAATGGTATCCATGCGTCGCTCGAAGTCGCCTCCATAGTATGACTTAATCCATTGACCATTGACTTTAAACGCGTTGTTCCCATCTAAAGTTGTTAGTTCCACTGTGCCGTGAGGAAAGATAGTCTTGATTTTGAACGGCCCAGACCAGCGAGATTTCAACTTTCCTGGGAACAATCGTAAATGAGTGTTAAATAGTAATACCTATTGACCTTCGGTGAATGTCCGAACATTTATGAGGTCATCATGCCACTTCTTGGTTTTCTCCTTATAGATCTTGGCATTTTCAGAGGCGTCCCTTCGCCATTCGACCAGCTGGTTCAATTGCAGCTTCCAGAATTTCCCTGCACTTGCTAAATCAAACTTCAGCTTCTTGCATGCTCACATTGCCTTATGCTCCAACTCAAGTGGTAGATGACAAGCCTTTCCAAAGACCAGAGCATACGGGGACATGCCAATTGGTGTTTTATAGGCAGTCCTGTATGCCCACAGTGCTTCATCAAGCTTGGGTGACCAATCCTTCCTGGAAGTATTGACTACCTTCTCCAAGATGGTTTTGATCTCTCGGTTAGAAATCTTTGCTTACCCATTAGTCTGCAGGTGATAAGTAGTTGCAACTCGATGGCTGACGTTAAATTTAGTCAACAGGTTGGAAATTATCCGGTTGATAAAATGAGAGCCCTCATCGCTGATTAAGGCCTGTGGCGTCCCATATTGAGAAAAAATATTCTACTTAAGAAACTTCGCCACTGTGGCCGCATCATTCTTGGCACATGCGATAGCCTCAACCCATTTTGATACATAATCAACCGTGACCCGGATATAGTGATGACCTTCTAATGGTGGAAACGTGCCCATGAAATCAATTCCCCAAACATCAAATAATTCCACTTCTAAGATTGATGTCAATGGCATTTCATTTCTCTTTGACATATTCCCCGTTCTCTGACATCTATCGCATTGCACAACATGGGCTTGGGCATCCTTGAACAGTGTTGGCAAGAAATAGCAACACTGTAGAACCTTTGCAGCAGTCCGCTGCCCCCCAAAGTGTCCTCCATAAGGGCACTCATGACACATCTCTAGAATATGCTTGACTTCGTGCTCATGAATGCATCGACGTAATATATGATCAGGACCAAGTCGATATAGGCATAGGTCGTCCCATAAATAGAATTTGACATCATGTCTTAGCTTATTCTTCTGTTGGTAAGTATAGTCATCTGGTATTTGACCGCAAACAATGAAATTCACGATGTTCACATACCAGGGAACATTAATGCCTACTGACATCAGCAGCTCATCGGGGAATCTTTCTTCAATATGTTTTTCTTTACCTTGAACCTCGCAATTCTCCAATCTTGAGAAATGATCCATGACTTGGTTTTCGGTGCCCTTCTGGTCTTTGATCTCTAGGTTAAACTTTTGCAGTAGCAACACCCACCGTATAAGCCTTGGTTTTGCATCCTTGTTTGTCATAAATACTTGATCGCCGAGTGATCCGTATACACCACAACGTTTGTTCTGATTAAGTATTGTCAGAATTTTTCCAGTGCAAATACCACTGCGAGTATTTCCTTCTTTGTGGTTGTATAGTTATCCTTCGCATCATTCAATGTTTTACTCACATAATAAATAGGATGCAATACCACTGCGCCCACTGCATATCTACTAGCGTCGCACATCAACGCAAATGGTTGTGTCCAGTCCGGCGCCACCAGAATGGGTGTGGTGGTGAGCGCATCTTTTAATGTGTTGAATGCTTTGGTGCATGCCTCATCAAAATTATATTCTCGATCAGCTTCAAGGAGCACACTTTGGGGCCTTCCGATCTGGGAGAAGTTGTGAATAAATCTTCTATAAAACCCAGCATGTCCCAGAAAGCTCCTAAGTGTTTTCACGTTCACTGGTGGGGGTAACATGGAAATTGCGTCAATTTTTGCCTGATCAACTTCCAATCGTAGAGATTTTGTGACCCAGAACTATTCCTTCTTCCACCATAAAGTGGCATTTTTCCCAGTTCAAAACAAGATTTTTTGCCACGCATCTCTTCAAGACCTTTTCCAGGTTAGATAAACAAGAGTCATAATTGTTGCCGAAAACTGAAAAATCGTTCATGAAAACTTCGACTAAATCCTCCAAGTAATCTAAGAATATAGCCATCATGCATCATTCGAAAGTTCCTGGCGCATTGTAGAGTCTAAATGGCATGCGTCGGAATGCAAACGTACCAAATGGGCACGTGAATGTTGTCTTATCTTGATCTTCCAGCGCAATTGCGATTTGATTGTACCTTGAATAGCTATCAAGAAAACAGAAAAATTCATTCCCCACAAGTCTGTCTAGCATCTAATCAATGAACGGGAGTGGGAAGTGGTCCTTTTTAGTGGCCAAGTTTAACTTGCGATATCAATACAAATTCATTCTTGTCATTAGTGACAACTGTCATCCCCCCTTTCTTTGGAACACACTACACTGGGCTCACCCAGCTACTATCAGATATCGGGTAAATGATTCCTGCGTCCAGCCACTTAACTATTTCCTTCTTTATGACCTCCCCCAGAGCTGGGTTCAAGCAGCATTGCCTTTCTACCGATCCTGTCTTTCCTTTTTTCAGACGAATCTTGTATTGCGGCGCAGTCCTCCTCCAATATTCCGCCGATTTCTTCTATATAACAAATTTATGCTCGAAGATGCTTTTCTAGTTTTTAAAATAGAATGTTTATCTTTTCTTTGTCACAACAACTTGATATGTCAATATGCAGTGATCAAACTTTGCGTCATTTATTAGAGACTATTGGTCATGGTTACACCCTTCCTTTTTGGTTTGTTCCCACGGGTGTCATGCGAACATCCAACTACGATTGTGTGCCAATTTCAACTTTAACTCATGATATTCAGAGGAGTTGTCTCTTACACTCTTTTATATTTTTCTTTGCATTTTTTTTTTTGTTTTTTATATTGTGTTGTTCTTGGAAACCCACCTTCATTTTGACTTGCTCCTACGGGTGTCATACGAACATCCAACTACGAGCAGGGTCCTTTCACAACTAAACTTTTATCAGGTTGGGAACATTTTTGAGGTTCTCCCTTGCGCTGACATTGGAGTTTGACATAAAAATTTATTTTTTATTTTTTTATTTTTTTATTTTTAGAAATGGAATGAACGCATTTTGTTGAAGATCGCATATTCTTGATCTTATCTGCTTAGACCTTCCGCACCCCCAAATTTAAAGCTGAGCAAGATCCTCCTTGCGTTGTTTGGATAGACTAGTCAAACACTTAGAATAAAAATTTCAAAAAGAAGGTTTGAGCAGAACTTTGAAAGATAAAAGGTAAAGTACTGCTAAACTAAGAATTAACTAAGTGTTAGTCAGAATTTACAAAGTATGGGAAATGTTTCTAAGTATAAACATATTATACATCATGGCAATGCAATGAATAACGCAAAAGTAAAAGATCATAACATCGCAAATACTGTCAAAGGATGATAAAGAGAAAGGGTACAAGCAGAAAAGAGTGAATATGTACTCATTTGTATTGAATATTAACAAAGTATACAGATAATTAAAAATTAATGCAATACAAAATTGTTGCCTATACAAAGAATCAAAAAATTTCGTTATCTTAGAAAATAATGAATTGAACAAAAGTATAGAATGGCCGCATAAAATAAATTGAATGTCATGATTATTTCTGAGGAGTCGGAGGGTCTGGAGGAGGGTTTCGTGGTGATGCAAAAGAAGTCTTTTCAAAAAGCAAGTGTTGCCTGAGATGCGGGGGCACCAATGAACCATGAAGGTATGCTGTGAGAAAATTAAAATATTCATGGTTGCGCTCCACAAGTTGTCTTTAGTGGCGATTGATCGTATGAGTGTTGCGATGTATGTTGATCAACGCCTCCCTTGATGTGGCAACACTATGCTGAATATTATCAACTTGCTCCATTACTGCATCAAACTGCTGGTTGAAGTAGGCTTGTTGTTGATTGAAGGGTTTTGCCTGTGATGTCTAGCTAGCATCGTTTTGGGGGTTGGGCAGAGGTGCCTTCGCTCAAATCGTGTGGGTCATCAACTTGCGACGATGGAATGGAAGGTTGCGGTGATGAGGCTGAGGGTGAAGTTAGGGCTACTGAGTGAACAGTTGGAGAATTAGGAACGAGGAGAAGATTGGTAAAGTGTTCATGGAGTGGAGAAGAAGGTTGTGCGGGTGGGCTTGGACGGCTTGGACGGCGAATTACCAAGGGCAAAGGGTCCAATGGTTCTAGATCATGTGTTGTTGACTCTTAGACCTTTTATTTTCCCTTGTCTTCTCTGCGTGGTCTCTTAGGCTTTGGTTCTTGCAGCGCATTGAGGTCAATTGCGAGCCTCTTTAAGGGTAGCTCAGGGCAATGTGGGGAGTCTTTGAGGAGCAACCTCAAGATCTTTATGTTGATGATGTCGTGGACTTCAGGCATAGGCTCTTCATCAACGCCTACACCCATTGATAGGCACAGACTTGAAACAGTCCACAAAAAGAAGTACTGTCCTCGAATATGCCCCACCAGTGCTTTGAGCTGTCTTGCGATCAGCCGCCCTATGTCAATCGGTATGCCGCACGCGATGCAATATGTGGCCATGACTCGATCCCTTGATATAGTCTTGTCATGTGTGGTTGGGATCAGCCGCTTCTTGACCAAGTAGACCCAAAGCCTTCCCTTCGGAAGCAAAGACTTGGATGCCAGGGTGCGGATGCCCTTGAGTGAAACCGACCACTTCATGCCCGATTGCATTAATACTCTCAGCGCGTCTTCCATCTGATGATCCTAATTTCTTTCCCGGTGCATCCGGGTTATCCTTATATCTCAATGATGTCCCTTGCGCTGAAGGACACCGTTTCTCCTTTGAAGGTCACCGCATCCCTGGTTCTGTGTAGACACCCTCTGTAGAAGTCTCTCACTACCTGCAGCACAATAATGGTTGGGCATTGGCAAAATGTGTCCCAGCAATGTTCCACAATCAATTTGTGATGAGGTCAGGTAGTGGCGTTGGCATAGGATAGAAGTCCATCTTTATCAGTATGTCATCATTCTCTTTTCTCTTCGATGGACGCTTCCTTGCCTACGTGGGCTCGCTACTTTCTGCGATTGTTTTTCCCTTTTCTTTTGCCAACGCAAGGCGGGCTGCTTGCCTTTGCTTCTTCTCCCACTCTCTACGTTGTTCCTCCTTCTCACATTTCGCGAGTTCTTTACCCTTCTTCTTCTATAAGCGCCTTTTATTAGCTTCGTGCTTCTTCTCCCTCTCTTCTTCTAATCTCTTCTCCTTCCTGTTCTTCTAATGCGATGATTAATCTTTGAGGGTCAACAGTAGACCCTTGCGGCACATTCTCCTTGTGACGCTGCATCAAGGGGGTATCTTCTCCTTCTTCGCCTTCCTTCGTTGCAACCATTTGCGTTGTTTCAGGTTGTGCCGGCTCCATCAATTGCATTGTTTCCCCCCTGTCCTCCCTTACCGAGGTTGATTCTCCATCCTTTTCCGGGCTCGCAGCCCTCTGCTTCTTTTCTTCTTCTTTTCTTAGGTGCCTTTCTTCACGCCAGCGCATTCTTCTTTCTTCCTTCTCTTTCTTCTTCCTCTCCTTCTTCTCTTCCTCATCTTCGTCACCATCCTTCTTTTCTTTATTCTTTTTATCCTTGCGATGATGAGAAGACTCCACCTCTCCAGCCTTTCTCCCTTTGCTTTTCTTCTTCTTCTTTTTCTCAACTACTTCTGGTTGGGTCTCCACTGCAACCTCATCCATAACGACTTCAGCCACCGCAATCTCCTCCACTGCAACTCTGAAGGGTTCGTCATAGGTTTCTACATTGGCAGTTACCTCAGGAGTCTTTAAGGTCAAAGTGCCTCTTTCTATCTCTTCTTCATTCACCACCGCCTTCGGCACCACCACCTCTTCAGTCACCACCACCGCCACATCATTCGTAGATAGTGGTTGGTTTACAACCCCTGCCTCGGGTAATCCCCCTCCTTACTCCAGATTGCTCAGAATGTTACCAAACACCTTTGTATCATCGTGTCTCTTCTTCTCACTCTCAGTTGAGACGGTAGGAGTTGGAACTAGTGTGCTCTCAGTGCTTTGCCCCCTCTTGAGCTGAAGAGGTCTGATGGGTAAGGGGTTTCGCCGGGTTCTACCGGCGATTCTCAGGACAGTTTGGGGTTGGACAGCAAGTTTACGACTGGCAGCGAGGAATGCTGCCTCTCGCATGGCGATTATCTCCATCAATAAGTCGTCATTTTTTTTCTTTCTGGATGGACGTGCCTTCGCCAATGCGGACTTGCTACTTTTTGCAACCGCTTTGCCCTTTTCTTTGGCCAACGCAAGGCAGGTTTGTTGCCTTTGTTTTCTTTCCCGTTCCTTGCATTATTCCTCCTTCTCTTGCTTGGCAAGTTCCTTGCCTTTCTTCTTCTGTAAGCGCCTTCTATTAGCTTCGCGCTTCTTCTCTTCTTCCCTCATCTTTTTCTTTTCCTCTTCTTCTTCTCTTTCTTCTCTCTCAAACTCCTCCACAAACTGCTCAGAGGCCAACAAAAGGCGTTGTTCCTCTTCAATCCGCCTTATTTATTCAAGCATTGAGAGCTCATTATTGCGGCGAACTTCCTTATCATACAATATTTTTTCTTCTATCACCTTCTGCGGTGATGAGTTTCACCCGCTCCATTTTCTCCTACTTCTCCTCCTCTTATTTTCTTCTTCTTTCTTTTTCTTCTAATGCGATCATTAAACTTTGAGGGTCAACAGAAGACCCTTGCGGTGTATTCTCCCTACGACGCCGCATCAGGTAGGTATCTTCTCCTTCTTTGCCTTCTTCTACCTCAACCATTTGCGTTGTTTCAGGTTGCACTGATTCCAATAATTGCGATGTTTCCCCCCTATCCTCCCTCACAGAGGTTGATTCCCCATCCTTTTTAGGGCTTGCAGCCCCCTGCTTCTTTTCTTCTTCATTTTTTAGGCGCCTCTCTTCACGCTGGTGCATTCTTCTTTCTTCCTTCTCCTTTTTCTTCCTTTCCTTCTTCTCTTCCTCATCTTCATCATCATTCTTCTTCTCTTTCTTCTTTTTTTCCTTGCGATGATGAGATGACTCAGCTTCTCTAGCCTTTCTCCCTTTTTGTTTCCTCTTCTTCTTTTCCTCTTCAGCTTCTTCTAGTTGCGTCTCCATTGCAACTTCAGGAGTCTCAGCCACAACTCAGGCTCCTTAGTCTCCTCCACCGCAATTCTGGAGTGTCCGTCATAGGTTTCTGCATTGGCAATTACCTCAGGAGTCTCTAAGGTCGGAGTGTCTCTTCCTGCCTCTTCTTCAACCACCACTGCCTCCGCCACCACCATTTCTTCCGCCACCGCCACCTCTTCAGCCACCACCGCCACCACCTCCTCCATGGACAGTGGTTGGTTTACAACCCCTGCCTTGGGTAATCCCCCTTCTTGCTCTAAATGACTCAGAATGTTTCCAAACATTTCCTTGTCATCACACCTCTTCTTCTCACTCTCAGTTGAGATGGTAGAAGTTAGAACTAGGGTATTTTCAATGTTGTGCCCCCTCTTGAACTGTGGAGGCTGGACAGACAATGGGTTTCTCCGAGTTCTACTAGCGATTCTCAGGGACAGTATGGGGTTGGGCGGCCAGCCTACGACTGGCAACAAGGAATGCTGCCTCTCGCATGGCGATCTGGTAAGAGGAAGGAGTTGATGGTGAAGCAGAAGATTGAAAAGCTTGGTTAGCCATGGAAGCTTTGTTGAAATAGCTGAAGAATCGTTAGGGTTTTCTGGGAAGAAGAAGGTTTCGTATGCTGGTGCTAGGGATTTTCAAAGTGCAAATGAGGTAAAAAACTCACCGACGGGGAAGGGTTCCTATTTATAGGTTGAGCTACAGTGGGACCAACGCGATTTTTGCAGCGACAGGCCTCAAGAAGCTCAAAAGGCCCGTCGTTCGAACTTCCCTCATTTATGAATATTCAGAAAAGCGTCCTTTCATCTGTAGAATCATCATTGCTTTGGGATACGAAACGAATGGACTTCTCAAATGCAAAAATAATTTTCTTTAATATTTTATTCGAATGAACACAATGTAAAGATCAATGCAATGTGCTCATCAATGAAAATGCATCTTCCTCGAGGACGGGCAACAACGTACACACCCCCGCAACACACCCCTTAACTAACACATTTCTAGAGGATACCTCAACATAGTGCATTTACCTAAGGACGGGCAAAGGACATATACGCGCGCAACACACCCCTCAGTTTCAATGCATTTGAGTTGAATGAATGCAAAGCGTGTCTTGCTTGGTTCAAGATGCGTCCATTATCACCTTGCATACTTGTTGTTAATTATATGATTTTATTATTATTATTATTATTATTATTATTATTATTTTCATCAACGCAAGTTGCTATGACTTACGGCAATAAATTTCCCTTTATTTCTCAATCATTCACTAATTAAGAACCAACACATTAATTACAGAAAAGTTCAAAGAATTAAAGACAGTATAACAAAAAATACAGAGGAAATAAATGAAGATTTAAATTCATAAAGTAAAAATACGAATTAAATGAAGAAGTAAAGACACAATTCAAGAATTCAATAAGACAGAAATTAAAGAAAGCATTAAACATAGTTGTGGGATATGGACCGGAAGATGTGTTTCTTTGAATTAGTGTAATCCACATCCCTGCAAGCGGTCCGGCTTGCCTTCCCAATGTTCTAGGGACATTGTTCCTTTCCATTGGATCCCGGGGCTTCTGAATTGCTAGGCAACGTTCCTAGTGCTCTATTTCTCAGCTCAGATGCCAGCTGGCCCACTTGGATCTCTAAGTTTCGAATTGAAGATGCCTGCGCTTGCATCACTGCATCATTTTTGTCCATATATTGTTTCAATAGGGTCTTCAATGAGCTTCCAGAGGTGTTCGAAAATGAGGGTTGCTGGTTATGCGATTGCCTTGGTTGCCCCTGGTTCGAGTTATGGTGAAAAGGAGAATTTCCTCGACTGCCACTCTGATGGTTGATTGGCCCCCCTTGGTTTGGATTTCCACCACAACCGAAGTTAGGATGGCTCCTCCAGCCAGGATTGTAGGTGTTGCTGAAGGGATTGTTCTGGATGGCGTATACTTGCTGGAGATTCGATGGCCACATTTCTGCTACATGAGCCCCTCCACAATTAACGCAACTTATTACGGCCACTTGAGTCGGTGCAGTGGGTTGCACTGATTGTTGAGAGATGGCTCCTTGATTTATTGCCATCGATTAAAGGATCGAGGTCACCACGGCCATCTGAGCAACCAACGTGGTCATTGTCTCTGCAGGGACAGCATGGAGTTGTCATTCTTCTTCTTTACGACGCCTCAGCCTCCATAGCCATAATCAATCCAGTCATCCATGTTCCCGATATGCGGTCAAGGATGACTTTAGTTTTAGTATACGTTTTGTCCATAAAGCCTCCTACTGTGAAGGCATCAGCAACAGCCAGCATTGATCTGTTCAGGCCGTTATAAAAGGTCTCCATCAAAACGCAATCGGGTATCCCGATATGCGACAGTTTTTCAACAATCGTCTAAATTGCACCTTGGCAGTGTGATAACTTATGCCACCTTATATAGATATTGCGGCCAAAAGTTAGTAACTATGTGCCAATTGTATGAAAATTAACCTAGTATGACAATAATTATAAATGTTTGCAATTAAACCCACTAACGCCGAAAAGATGGAGGACAAGCCAAACTTTACCAAGTCACCGCTTGCGCTCAAGGCTCATAAGAAACTAATCAATGCATCTCTGTCACATTGCGCCTGTCGATCAACCATGAAGAGAAGATTACCGAAGTAACGGCACAATGTGACAGTCGGTCCAGAGCTACACTTCGATCGCATGCGGTAATAAAAACAAACACCGCATGCGAACCCATGATCGAAAGATGCAACTGAGCAACGCGAGAGCGAAGGATTGAGACACGTGTATAACTAACGGTTGTGCAGAATTGATGGTCTGATTGCATAACAGAAGGAATAATATCCCTCCATCTGCGGAATTACCATAACCATCACGTGGGAGCCACAAGGCCAGAGTCAAAGGATCTGCTCCTATAAATACCCCAGTGATTTCAGAGAAAAGTATGCTATTGGATACTGGGCTAAGTGTTGAAAGATTTTAAAGAGAAGAAATCTTGGAAGAGAACGAGATAAGGTCGAGAGGTAAATCTCAGATCCGACCTGTCATATACTCAATCAAAGCTCTGTGCAGAGACCCCTGCTACCAGTGGAGCAAGCCTGAGAGGGAAGCTCTTCTTACCATTGAAACCATCCGATCCGACAAGAAGATCTCCATCGAATCTGTGCCAAGACATTGGCACCGAATTGTATCTATTCTATCTCTCTTTCATTGTATTCCATATTTTCTTTATCTCTTCATTCACA